>NC_091557.1:42279701-42284701 GCF_042767895.1 Penaeus vannamei
GGGAGGAGGACCGACGATGGAAGAAGGGGGATGGGAGGGAGAAGAAGAAGGAGACGGGAGATAAGTAGAACAGGAGGAAGTAGACCGGGTAGTATATATTGCTTATCTCGTCCGTCTATTCTTCGCTGTGACGGGAAGATTGATGAGATATATAAAAAAGAGGAAGATAAAGGTGGTAATTAAAACGATACGAGGCGGGAATAGGGAACATGCAGGTTCGCACACACACACACACGCACATACACGCGCCCATGTACACACGCACTCACAAACATACATACATACATACAGACAGACAGACAGACAGACAGACATATAAAAATACATACATACTTAAATACCTACATATACACACACACAACCAAAAGACGTAAAGCAGTTTGAAATAATAGTAAGCAAATTAGTAAAATACGAATTTGCAGTTGTACAAGGTAGTCGTGTGAACTTAAAAAAAAATCTAATACGCTGTCAGTAAATCACAGTTCCTTCCGGCTGGACTTTGATAGTATACTTCGATAATATACTTCGATGATATACCATAAAGTAATCCAAAATATTTAACCGTATGGTTTGGATGGCTACTTTTCAGTGCGTTGAAATCACTTGCAGGTGCCAGTTAAACAATGGTCTAGAATTTTATATATATATATATATATATATATATATATATATATATATATATATATATATATATATATATATATATATATATATATATACACATTCAAAACCAGAAAAAAATAAAGTGAAAACGACACAAGATCAGGGTAGAAAAATGGAGAGAGAGAGAGAGAGAGAGAGCAGGGGGGGAGAGCAAGCAGTCTCACAACAATACGAAAGAACTGATACGAAAAGAGACCGGAAAGGCACAGCGTGGGACGAAGAGAGGGGGAAGGGAGGGGGAGGGGGAGGGGGTGATGCAAGGAGTGAGAGGGAAAGGGGAGGGGATTGAGGGGGGAGGGGAGGTGCAAGGAAGGGAAGGGAGAAGGGGGGACGGAGGGGGAGGGGAGGTGCAAGGAAGGGAAGGGAGAAGGGGGGACGGAGTGGGGAGGGGAGGTGCAAGGAGAAGAAGGGAGAAGGGGGACCGGAGTGGGGAGGGGGAGGTGCAAGGAGAAGAAGGGAGAAGGGGGGACGGAGGGGGAGGGGAGGTGCAAGGAGAAGGGAAGGGAGAAGGGGGACCGGAGTGGGGAGGGGGAGGTGCAAGGAGAAGAAGGGAGAAGGGGGGACGGAGGGGGAGGGGGAGGTGCAAGGAAGGGAAGGGAGAAGGGGGGACGGAGTGGGGAGGGGGAGGTGCAAGGAGAAGAAGGGAGAAGGGGGACCGGAGGGGGGAGGGGGAGGTGCAAGGAGAAGAAGGGAGAAGGGGGGACGGAGGGGAGGGGGAGGTGCAAGGAAGGGAAGGGAGAAGGGGGGGACGGAGTGGGGAGGGGGAGGTGCAAGGAGAAGAAGGGAGAAAGGGGGACCGGAGTGGGGAGGGGGAGGTGCAAGGAGAAGAAGGGAGAAGGGGGGACGGAGGGGGAGGGGAGGTGCAAGGAGGGGAAGGGAGAAGGGGGACGGAGTGGGGAGGGGAGGTGCAAGGAGAAGAAGGGAGAAGGGGGGACGGAGTGGGGAGGGGGGAGGTGCAAGGAAGAGAAGGGAGAAGGGGGGACGGAGGGGGAGGGGGGAGGTGCGAGGGAAGGGAAGGGAGAAGGGGGACCGGAGGGGAGGGAGAGGGGAGGGCGGAGGAAGAGAAGAAGGGAGAGGGGGAACGGAGGGGAGGGGAGGTGCGAGGAAGAGAAGGGAGAGGGGGGGGGAGGGGAGAGAGTCGGGGGCCACAATAGCATTCAAGGGACACGCTGAAACCGCTGATGTTTTATGGTGACATTTACTGGGTGGATTCCACTCTTTAATTGAATGCTTTGATATAAACTCTTCTTCTAGATTAGTTTTTTTTTCTTTTTTTCTTTTTTTCTTTTTAGGAAGTGGGTGCTGATGCTGCTGTTTTCATTTTTTTCTCTCTCTTCTCTCTCTCTCTTTCGCTTTCTTTCTTTTTTCTTTCTCTTTCTTTCTTTCTCTTTCTTTCTTTCTCTTTTCTCTCTCTCTCTCTCTCTCTCTCTCTCTCTCTCTCTCTCTCTCTCTCTCTCTCTCTCTCTCTCTCTCTCTCTCTCTCTCTCTCTCTCTCTCTCTTTCTATCTCTTTCTTTCTTTCTTTCTCTTTCTTTTTTTCTCTCTCTCTTTCTCTCTGTTTGTCTTTCTTTTTCTTTCTCTTTGTCGCTCTTTCTCTCTCTTTATCTCCCTCTTCTCTCTCTCCCTCTCTCCCTCTCCCTCTCTCTCTCTCTCTCTCTCTCTCTCTCTCTCCCTCTCTCTCTCTCTCTCTCTCTCTCTCTCTCTCTCTCTCTCTCTCTCTCTCTCTCTCTCTCTCTCCCTCTCTCTCTCTCTCTCTCTCTCTCTCTCTCTCTCTCTCTCTCTCTCTCTCTCTCTCTCTCTCTCTCTCTCTCTCTCTCTCTCTCTCTCTCTTTCTCCTTTTTATGGCCTTTTTTTTCTTCTAATTAACGTATCCTGATTTTCTCGCGCGAGTGCCGGGGAGATTTAGGTTAAGCGCCCGTCGCGAGAGGGAGAAACTTAACTGTACATTTTTTCGTGGGCGTGTTCAGGCGAGAGGGAGAGGGGAAGAATGAGAGGGAGAGGGGGAGAGAGAGAGAGAGGGAGTGAGGAAGGAGTGGAAGAAAGAGAGGGAGAGAGGAGGGAAGAGAGGGAGCGGGTGGGAGAGAGAGAGGGAGGGAGAGGGGAAGGAAGGTAGGGAAGAGAGGGAGAGAGGATGGAGGGTAGAGAAGAGAGGGAGAGGGGAAGGAGGAAAGGGAAGAGAGGGAGAGGGGAAGGAGGGTAGTAAAGAGAGGGAGAGGGTAAGGAGGGTAGGGAAGAGAGGGAGAGGGGAAGGATTGTAGTAAAGAGAGGGAGAGGGGAAGGAGGGTAGTAAAGAGAGGGAGAGGGGAAGGAGGGTAGGGAAGAAAGGGAGAGGGGAAGGAGGGTAGGGAAGAGAGGGAGAGAGGAAGGAGGGGTAGGGAAGAGAAAGAGAGGGTGGGAGAGAGAGAGGGGAAGGAGGGTAGGGAAGAGAGGGAGAGGGAAGGAAGGAAGGGAAGAGAGGGAGAGGGGAAGGAGGGTAGGGAATAGAGGGAGAGGGAGAGGGTAGGGAATAGAGGGAGAGGGAGAGGGTGGGGAGAGAGAGAGGAGAGAGAGAGAGAGAGAGAGAGAGAGAGAGAGAGGAGAGAGAGGAGAGAGAGAGAGAGAGAGGAGAGAGAGAGAGAGAGAGAGAGAGAGAGAGAGAGAGAGAGAGAGAGAATGAGAGTTGACAGGGGAAATCTGCAGTACATTATTTTGTATTGCAGTTGTCGCTTGTACTGGTATTTGACAAGGGGGCGGGGCGATGGCGGAGGCGAGGGAGGGGGAGGGGGGTGAGGGGCATGGGTGTGAAGTGATGACGCGAGGACGAGGGTATCTTTTCGCCCCCCCCCCTTTGTAGGTTAATAAGAGGATACAATAAGTTGTTCATCTATCTACTCTTTTCAAATGCATGCCATTTAGAGAGAGAGAGAGAGAGAAAGAGAGAGCGGGAGATTAAAGAGAGAGAGAGAGAGAGAGATGAAAACCAAAGGGGGGAAAATGAAAAGGAGATAATACGGTATATATAGCATACAAAAAAATGAAAACGAGATATTCTGATAAAGGAGAGAAAGGAAAGGAAGAGAAAATTCTAGGAGGAAGAATGAAAAGAAGAAGGAGGAGGAGGAAGAAAAAGAAGAAGAGTAGGAGGAGGGGGAGGAAGAAGAAGAAGAAGAAGAAGAGGAGGAGGAAGAAGAAGAAGAGGAGAAGAAAGAAGAAGAAGAAGAAGAGGAGGAGGAGGAGGAGGGGGAAGAAGAAGAGGAGAAGAAGGAATAGAAAGAAGAAGAAGAGGAGGAGGAAGAAGAAGAGGGAAACAGAGAGTAAACATGACTTTACGATCAGCCGGGATTTTTTATGACAAAACTCCCGGAAATGTTTCATCAGCTCTGTTTGTCGAGCGATTTTTTTTTGTGAAGTGAATTTTTCTTGTTTCTTTTTGTCTTCGTTTTATTTATCTTTTTTCAGTTTACCTGAGGCTGTAATTTATTGATTTATTGTGTATTTTTTTCTCTTTAGATCGCTTTTCATGTTCGTGATAATGGTGCTAATAATGGTAATAATCTGAAGAATAAGAATAATGATGATAATAATAATAATAATGATAATAGTAATAGCAATAGTACTACTAATAATAATAACAATAATGATGACAATAAGGATAATAACAATAATATCATTAGCATATTCATTAGGAGAATGACGATGTTAATAACAACAGCATATTCACCACAAAAATTACAACAACAACAACAACACCCCTGTTCACAACGGACACAACCATCATCATATCCCCGAAGTCACTCGAGAAATTCGACGTGTTTGTTCTTCCTGTTTGTTCTTCGCAGATCGGCTGTTCTCTCACTTGCCACAAAGTCGCCAAGTAAATATCGCATTTCAGTGAGATCAAACAAGGGCTTGTTTGCCGTCTCTCAGGCGGTGTGAGGTTTCGGGGACTCGGCTGCTTGATACTGCGTGCGCTGAGGTGTCGCCGAGGGGAGGGAGGGGGAGGAATAGGATGGGGAGGGAGGGAGGGGGAAGGAGGAGGGAAGGGAAGAGGTGAGGAGGAGAGGTGAGGGGTGGGATGGGGAGGGGAGGGAAGGAGAGGGTGAGGGTGGGATGGGAGGGGTGGGATGGGGAGAGGGAGGAGTAGGAGGGGGAGGGATGGGAGTGTAGGGGGAGGGGAGATGGGGAAGTGAGGGAAGGGGTGAGGAGTAGAGGGAGGAATGGGGAAGTGAGGAAGAGGGAGAGGGAGGGATGGGGAAGTGAGGAATGTTTGAAGGATGAAGGGTTGTGAGGGAGGAGGGCGGGATAGGAAGATCGGGAAGTGGTAAGGGATGAGGGAGGGGGAGGGAGGGGAAGAGGCTT
>NC_091557.1:42287201-42289701 GCF_042767895.1 Penaeus vannamei
TACATTTTATTTTTTCTTAATATTTCTTGGTTTTAAGCAAGAGCTGTTTATGTGTCTTGTATCCACATTGTATATCTGTATCTATGTTTGTCTATCAGTATACCTATATATTTGTACATCTATCAATTTGCAAGTATGCATGCATGTATTTATGTATGCATGTACGTAATTATGTATGTATATATGTATGTACGTATTTATGTATGTATATATGTATGAATGTACGTATTTATGTATGTATGTACGTGCGCCCGGACATACATCCATAATGCAGGTACACGACGCATATCCACTTCCTCATATTTTAAATTCCTCATTTAATTTTCCTCATATCCTTACCCATAATTTGTATCCGATAAGGCAAATTGGTTCGTTTATATCTGGGATCACGCCCTTCTTCCACGCCCTGATCCTGAGGGCGTGAGGCGGGGCTTGGGCAAAGGGCAGAGGGATTGTGGGCGGGACACACACACCCTAAGTCTCCAGGGAGGGGGGGCGGAAAGAGAGATAGGTAGAATGAGAGGAGGGGAAGAGGAAGAAGAGGGAGATGGAGAGAGAGGAAGAAGAGGGAGGCGGGAAGAAGACGGAGAGAGAGGAAGAAGAGGGAGGCGGGAAGAAGACGGAGAGAGAGGAAGAAGAGGGAGACGGAAGGGGGAGGGAGGGGAGGAGGGGGGAAGAGGGAGGCAGGAGAGAGAAGAAGGAAAGGGGATAGAGAGAGATTGGGAGGGAGGGAAGGAGGGAGAGCTAGTGAGAGAGAATATATAATCTAGAAACATGATGCAAGTAAAAAAAAAAAAAAAAACGAAATAATTAAAACATAAGTAGAAAAGGGAAGAACTAAAAAAGACTGATATAAGTGGACGTTTCTCATACATAAAATAACTTCAGCAAAAGGCGGGGGTTGTGAGACGCCATCCTCGCTTTCTGATTGGCTCCCGAACTAACGCTGACAGTCCTTTTGATTGGTCATCTGGCCCGGGCATGGCGTAACTACATAACGAGGGACTGAGGTAATCACCGCGCCCACTTAACCAATTAACTACCTGTCCTTAATGGCCTAATGAGGTATTTGTTAATTTAGAAAACATTGTTAGCCCGGAATGTGTGTTTGTGATTATGAGGGAAACATTGACCAAACATTATAGTCCTACCGCTATGTTTTTATTGTGTTTATTTTATTTGTCTGTTGTATGGTTAATTCGTGTTTTTTCTTTCTCTCTTATTTCCTTTCTTTCTTCTCTCGGGTATTAATTATATGCAGCCGGTTTGGTAAAATTGTACGCGTCCCAAGCCAATAAATATTCATTACACGGTCATGCTAATACACGGAAATGGATGCATGTCTCTCATTCTAGATATGCATATCTACCGGAAAGATATATAGATAAAGCGTATATCTATCAGTCAGGTTGACAGATATGCATTTATTTCTGTGAATATGGATGTCCGAATGTGTGAATATTCATTGGGTCGCGCCTTGCACAATTTTAACAAACAATGCCGTTATTAATGATTATTATGATTAGGGTTTTGGGAAGTTGCGAATATTTCGAGAATCTCACGTTATCGTCTTATTGCTTTGGTGTTTTTCGTCTTTATTTATTACATACTTGTTTATTGCTTTACTTTATTAATCAAGTGATAATGTTGCACAATTTCACGTGTAGCGACGGTCAGTACGAATGTGTTTTTTCTTTGTTTATTATTAAGTTATGGTATTACGTAACGAGGGACTTAAATATACCAACGGATGGTTAATCTATGTAATAATTCATTTTATAGATTTGTTTGAATGTACTTAGTGTTCATTCTGATTCAGAAGCACAAATGGATTCTGCTATCAATCGGTTATGATGCTGTCTAATGGCATACTCATTTTGAATATATCAACTCATTTTTGGGGTCAAAATATACCGATATAGCTATGGTTCTTTTATCTTAATAGAGATAGGATTACTTAATACCGTGTTAATTTTAAATGCATATTAGAGATATCACAATACTTGCGTGTTCCTTTGTTTCATTTTCTATTTATAATATCAAGTGTTATTGCCGTAATGATGTGAAGGTTCCGAGGGAAGCATTTCTCTCTCTCTCTCTCTCTCTCTCTCTCTCTCTCTCTCTCTCTCTCTCTCTCTCTCTCTCTCTCTCTCTCTCTCTCTCTCTCTCTCTCTCTCTCTCTCTCTCCTCTCTCCCTCTCTCCCTCTCTCTCTCTCTCTCTCTCTCTCTCTCTCTCTCTCTCTCTCTCCTCCCTCTCCTCCTCCCTCCCTCCCTCCCTCCCCCTCCCTTATCTCCTTTCTCCTCCCTCCTCCCCCCCTCCCCCTCCCCCTCCCTCATCTCCTTTCTCCCTCCCTCCCCCTCCCCCTCCCTCATCTCCTTTCTCCCTCCCTCTCTCCCTCCTAGCCCTTCCTCCCTCTCAAACCACCCTCGGTTTGCGCCGAGTCCCCGGCCGTTGGACAGAAATGCGCAGCGGAGACCTCCGTGCGAGGAATTCGTATGA
>NC_091557.1:42312201-42314701 GCF_042767895.1 Penaeus vannamei
ACAAATTACCTGTGATTTATTTTGCTCATGAGAGTATACCCAATAAACATTGAATATGTATTTTTTTTCCTTTTTTCTACGGCGGATGAAATAAAACCTAAGGAAATATGTGCCTTGATATTCAATCCATTTGATCTCTCCGTCAGCGTGTTTTCCCATTAGCACTCTCCCGGCCACACTATTCCATTAATAAGGTCATCAATCACGCAATTGTCAGCGGCCACCCCCCCCCTCCCTCTCCCCCTCCCCCTCCACGCTCGCACCTCCCTCCCACCTCCGCCGGCGAGGGTGTTGTGTGGGTGCATCGCTATCGTGTTTGCCATCGCTGCGGCCGTCGCGGGAGGGGAGGGGAGGGAGGGAAGGGGAGGGGGGGAGGAGGAATAATGAGCTATGCCCCACCCTCTTTTCCTCCTTCCCTCCCTTCCCTCCTTCTTCTTCTTCTACTTTTTCTTCTCCTCTTCCCCCTCCCCAAACCTCCTCCTTCTCCTCTCTACCTCCGTATCCTCTTCCTTCTCCCTCTTTCCCTCCATCTCATCCCTCCCTCCCTCCATCTTCTCCCGCCTCCCGCCTCCCTCTCCTCCTCTTCTTCCTCCTTCACCCCCTAACCTCCATCTCTCCTCCCTCCCTCCTCCTCCTTCTCCCTCCTCCCTCACTCACTCTTCCCCCTCCTTCCCCTCTCCTCCTTCTCCTTCCTCCCTTCCTCTCCTCCTTCTCCTCCCTCCTCTCCCTCTCTCCTCCTTCTGCTCCCTCCCTCCCTCTCCTCCTCCTCCTCCCTCCCTCCCTCTCCTCCTTCTCCTCCCTCCCTCCCTCTCCTCCTCCTCCTCCCTCCCTCCCGCGGTCTCCTCCAGCTCCTCCTCCCTCCCTGTTCCAGGGCCTAGCTTTACCAGGTGATTATTACGCCGTGACAGGTGTCTCCAGGCAGGGCTTTGTCCTCGCTCTCCCCCCGGGGGTTGTGCGGGGGGCGGGTGATGGGGGGGGGGCAAAGGAGAGTGGAGGCTGGGACATGATGAATGTCCGTAGGGGGGAGGGGGTCATTGGAAAATGTCGTGGAAACGTTTTGTATAATTATGTACGTTCACAGGTATGTGAATGCATAGGCACGCGCGCGGACGTTTACACACACACACGCGCACACATACTCACTCACTCATTTATTCACTTACCTTCACGCACTCGCACATAATCAGACGCACTCAGTCATCCGCTCGCTCACTCAATCATCCCATCTTCCATTCTCCTTGCGGCGCGCGCCCTCCGACACCTCCAAGCGCGGCGTCTCGAGGGCGCGGGTCGCAGGCCTCGCCGATAAGACCGGCGTTTCGCGACGCCCGCCCTCGCGCCGTCGTCAGCGGAGGAAATTGGCCGCGGTTAATCCGGTTTTGCGAGCGACGGTTTTCTACATGATGCGCGCTGACACCGCACCGCCGAGGGCCCGGATTGCCCTGGGATCGTGGGCGGCGAGGCCCCTTCCCCGACCCGAAGGGCGCGATGTCGAGGGGGCGCGGGCGCGGAGCAGAGGGCCGTCGCACCCCGGGAGGCGCCCAGGACCCCCGCAGCGGCGCATCCTCTGTCCTCGCCGCAGGACCGTACCTGCGTCCGGGCCAGCCGCCGGCCGTGACGCAACACACGACATTTCGGCTCCAGAGGACGGACGCGCCGCTAAACGCCCATGACAAAACATCTGATAAGGAGGGACAGATGGGCCGCGATAAGGCCTCGTGGCCCCCTGCCTCTCCCCGGCCGAGATACGAGGCGCAGATACGGCAGGACCCCCGGCAACCCGAGGCGGCGGCGCGGCGGCCCGGCCAGGACGGGTCGGCTGACGAGCACGCAGGGTGACAGGTCCGCTGCCAGGGGGGAGGGGAGGGGCAGGTGAAGGGGCGGGGGTGGGGGGGACGGCCCCAAACAAACACACAAACTTTGCAAGACTTTGTTGAGTCAGACGCTCCTCGTAGAGAGCCCCAAATCAGGCTGTCCCAGGGGCAATGTTCGAAAAATCCACCGGGCATTTTTCAAGCTGCCATGACCTTGCTTAACTGGCCGCCGGTTAGGACATGCAGGCCAGACGGGACACGAGGAAAAATACACGGACCTGGATTGTATTTCGCAGCAACTAGGAGAAGAAAATAAGTCTGGACAAAACAAGGGTTATTTACACCGAGAACTGCGATGTCGAGGAGGAGAGGGAGAAGGAGGAGGAAGAGGACGACGACGACGACCAAGAAGAGTGAGAGGAGGACCACGTCGGCGACGAAGAAGAAGAAATAAAAGAAGAGTAAGAGGAGGAGGACGAAGACGATGAAGAAGAAAGGAAACAAGAGTAGGAGGAGGACGACTACGACGAAGAAAAAGAAATTAAAGAAGAGTAAGAGGAGGAGGACGAAAACGGAGAAAAATAAATAAAGGAAGAGTGAGAGGAGGAGGACGAAGAAGAAGAAAGAAAAGAGGAGTAAGAGGAGGAGGAGCAAGAGGCATACGAGTCGGAAATGAAACGGGTAGC
>NC_091557.1:42319701-42324701 GCF_042767895.1 Penaeus vannamei
GTCTGTCTGTGTCAGTCTGCCTGTTTCTGTCTATCTGTCTGTCTGTCTCTGTCTGTCTGTCTGCCTGTCCCTGTCTGTCTGTCTGTGTCTGTCTACCTGTCTCTGTCTGTCTGCCTGTCTGTCTCTGTCTGTCTGCCTGTTTCTGTCTATCTGTCTGTCTGCCTGTCCCTATCTGTCTGTCTGTGTCAGTCTGCCTGTCTCTGTCTGTCTGTCTGCCTGTCCCTGTCTGTCTGTCTGTCTGCCTGTCCCTGTCTGTCTGTATGTATGTCTCTCTCTGTCTGTCTGGTTGGCTGTGTCTGTTTATCTGTCTGTCTGATTGGCTGTGTCTGTTTATCTTTCTGTCTCTGTATCTGTTGATCTGTTTGTCTGTCTGTTTGTTGATCTGTCTCTCTGCCTGATTGGCTGTCTCGGTTTATCTGTCTGTCTGTATTAGCCGACTTCATCCGACTCCCTCCAGTGCCCTTCGGTTAAGGGATTAGCAGGTGATTATTATATCCGGATTGGCTTTTATGGCTTTTGATCTCTTCTCTCCTTCGCTGTCATTTATTTCTCTTTCATTTCCTCATTTGCTTGTTTGTGTGATTTATTTCATCGTCGGCATTGCTCTCACGAAGGGCTTTCGACCCACGCAAATTAGGCGCAGCAATTATTCCAAATACTGTAGTTTCTCGTACATAAGTATCAAGCGCACACGTAGCATATGTGGAGTCATCAGTGCATCGTACAGCGTGCTTACCTTTCTCTGCCATAAGTATGAGGACGAGTATTAGCGCGTATGATCCCATTACTTATGATTCGGAGGGGGGGGGGGGGAGAGGGGACATTCCTCAAGGTAGAGCTCAATTCGGAGGGGGGAGAGGGGACATTCCTCAAGGCAGAGCTCAATTCGGAGGGGAGAGGGGACATTCCTCAAGGTAGAGCTCAATTCGGAGGGGGAGGGAGGGGACACTCCAAGTTCCTCAAGGTCGAGTTCAAGTGGCTCTCCAAGATGGAGGATTGAGTAATAAGGTGTGACAGGCAAGGTCTAAGTAGCAGAGGCTTTTGAAAGGTCGGGTCTGGTCGGTGTTACGAGGGGAGGGAGGGAGGGAAGGGGGAAGGGAAGAGGGAAAAGAGAAGGGGGAAGGGGAGGGAGGGAAGATAGAAAGGGGAAGGGAGGGAGGGAAGGGAGAAGAGGAGGAGGGAAGATAGAAAGGGGGAAGGGGGAAAGGAGGGAAGGAGGGGAGGGGGTGTCTCACAACCTTTGTGCATAACATTCCTCGACACTGCGGAGTCCAAGTGTGTGTGTGTGTGTTGTACGCATGTATCTCTCTCTCTCTCTCTCTCTCTCTCTCTCTCTCTCTCTCTCTCTCTCTCTCTCTCTCTCTCTCTCTCTCTCTCTCTCTCTCTCTCTCTCCTCTCTCCTCTCTCTCCCTCTCCCTCCCTCTCCCTCTCCTCCTCTCCCTCCCTCCCTCTCCCTCTCCCTCTCCCTCTCTCTCTATTCAATCTCTTTATCTATTTCTTACGCACGTGTGTATGTGTGTGTGCGTGAATGTGTGTGTGTGTGTGTGTGTATGTGTGTATGTGAGTATGTGTGTATGTGCACCTTGTTTTTAATGTTGATCTTATTAGTTCTGAGCCTTTTTCCGCGGTCTGTTTTCGCTGGAGAAATCGCTGCATACGATTTATGTCCGCGTTAAAGTTTTTATCTTGTCTAGTTCGCGTTTCTAAAGTGTCGTGTGTGTCCGTCGGCGAAAAATGGCCGATGTGGATCGAACTTAGATGAGGTCGGGAATGTGTCTGTGCGTTTGTGTGTCTGTGTCTGTGTATGTATTTTTAAGTTTGTGTATATGTATATATATATATATATATATATATATATATATATATATATATATATATATATATGTGTGTGTGTGTGTGTGTGTATGTGTGTGTGTGCGTGTGTGTGTGTGTGTGTGTGTGTGTGTGTGTGTGTGTGTGTGTGTGTGTGTGTGTGTGTGTGTGTGTGCAAGGAACCCATAACTGTGTAGCTCCACTTCCATTTAGCCTATTGAACCCAAAAATGAAATTGATTTTTTTCCTAGAGTATTCTGACGCCTGTTAATGGTAAGGAACTCTTCGTTATCGTCAATAAGAGAGTGGAATTTTGGTTTTACTTCTGATAATTATACAGGAAATTATACAAGGTCATATATCTCGCTATAACTAGCATCTTACAGTGCACTCTCATTGGCTAAACGTGGTGACGTCATTAGCTCCGCCCCCTTTCTTGACCCCAACAATTTTTGTGATATTTGATGTGTTTTTCAGTGTAATTTCTTTCAAAATGGTTCACTAACAATGGCAAGAAAAAGATACCAAGAAACATGGAAATAAAACAAATATTTAATGTTTGTAATGAATAAAACTAATGGGGCGGGGCTTAGCTCAGAAGTTACCAACTAGTATTTTCATCACACACACACACACACACACACACACACACACACACACACACACACACACACACACACACACACACACACACACACACACACACACACACACATATATATATATATATGTGGATGTATGTATATGCGAGTGTATATATACATATATACACATATGCATATACATACATACATATTGATATGCATAAACATATTTATAGACATATACATATGTATGCATATGTGAACATATGTCTATATGTATGTGTGTTTGTGTATGTGTGTTTGAATGTGTTCGTGTGTATGTGCTTGCGCGCGCGCACATACACATACACACACACACACACACACACACACATATATATATATATATATATATATATATATATATATATATATATATATATATATATTTATATATATACATACATATATGTATATATATTTATATCTATATATTATATATTGTATATATAAACATAGTTCCTGTAACATATGTATGTGATTTAGATGACCAGATAGCGTGTGCCGCTCAGAGCCACCCACTTTAGAAGCAATCTTTTAAATCTAGGTACAGCTAAAGATCAATATATCTTGCAATGGACTCAAAGTTTCTGAAGATGTAATAAATCTCTGCATATTACTCAGGTAAAAATATGGCCTTGATAACAGGTATGTCGGCCAAGGAGTCACGAAGACCTCTGACGTTTTTTTTTTTTCTTTCTTTCTTTTTCTTTTCGTTAGATTTAGTATTCACCAAGGGGGGAAAGGGGGGGGGATTGTATTATTTTGTGAGTAATTATACAGGAAGGGTGCGGAAGGGAGGGGTAGGGGAGTGGAGTATGTCCGGTGGGGGGAGGAGAAGGTCGGGGAGGTAGTTGGAGGCGAAGGAGGGAAGGGGTGGTGGAGGGGAAGGGAGGGAGGGGGTGGTGGAGGGGAAGGGAGTAAGCGGAAGGGAGGGAGGGGAAGGTGGTACGTGGAAGGGAGGGAGGGTGGTGGAGGGGAAGGTGGTACGTGGAAGGGAGGAGGGAAGGTGATAGGCGGAAGGGAGGGAAGGGGATAGGCGGAAGGGAGGGAGGGAGGGGGTGGAGGGAAGGGAGTAAGCGGAAGGGAGGGAGGGGAAAGGAGCGAGGGGGCACCAGAGGAGTAATTTGTTTGCGGCGGTGTCACCCCCTGCCACGACTATGCCCCGCGCGCTCGATCCTATCTGGCAGGGGGGCGGGGGGAGGGGGTGGGAGGAGAGGAGTAGAGGGGGGAGGGGGGGAAGCAGCAGATACAGCAGTAGCAGAAGAGGAGCAGAGCGCGTCAGCTCGAGATCGCTACCAGAGCACGGCGGGGCGGGTCCAGCGGCGATAAACTTGCCCGATAAAGGCGGAGCGGCGTCGATGCGCGGCCAAGTGACCCGTGGGACATGAATAAATTTGATAAAAGTCGTTAGCATCAACCTAAACCGATGTCGGGATTAAAAAAGAAATCAATAAGAAACCCACTCCAGGCTGATACGGAAGGGGGAAGAAGGCTCGATGGCGGGGATTTTTTTTTTTCTGGGGGGGGGGGGGGGAGAAAGCTTTATAATTTTGGGATTGGGGGGGGAAGGGAGGAGATTACTGTACTATATCTCGGTGCGTCGCTGCTTTATTGCGTCGTTCGTGGAGACAGACGAACAGAGACGAACAAAATGAAGAATGAAATAAGATGGATTAGATTAGAATTTGTAAAAAATGTGTCTGGGACGAATGATCACCATTGTTTTGATACGTAATCATCGACCGTCGAGACAAGGCTCATTAAAACTTTTTCTCGGCAGAAGATCAACATGTTATTTGTATATCACAAGTGTTTGAATTTGTACAAACGAACACCATTAAAGTTCTATGTGTGTCTGTTCTTTCTTCTTTTACATGGTGTATGTTTTAATGGGCTGGAAAATCGTCCACGAGACCGCGCGAACCTCTCGAGAGTTCGGGTTCGTCTCGTTCATTCGCCGACTCGAACGCAAGTCCCCGGATGTTGTGTGGATTTGGTCTCATTGCGCCTACAGACACCGCCAGAATAAGTTGAGGGCTGTTCTGATTGGATTTACCGTATTTGAGTGCTTGTTCGGATTTTGCTAACATGTTTAGGTGTTCTTTTGTCTTAAGAATTGTTTAAATGGCCTAGATAAGTAAAAGGTTGTACGATATAGTATGAGATTTTTTTTTTTTTTCGATTTGTTTGTGTCCTCGGCAGGATTTCTCCCACTAGTATGGGCCGGTTGTTAAGGGTGTCTTCAGTGTTTGGATACTTCACTTCCTATTATGGTGGAAGGAACTTAGACTCCTTTGGCTTAGCCTATCAAGACGCTACCTCCACTCCCCGTATCCGGGTATATAAGATACCGAGAAGGGTCCCCAGCATCCAAAGTGGAGTTTGTGCGGTTGGATCGTTCGGCGGGGAGAGATTCGTGGGGGTCACTCTTCTTCGTGTCTGGTTTCGAGAGGCGGCGACTTCGCGTCAGTAAGAGGGCTTGGCGCTCGTGTTGTTATCTTGGCTCCCTTTGGGTCTTGACCAGAAGGCAGGGGAGGTATGCGCGTCCGGGGGAGGGGGGGG
>NC_091557.1:42344701-42347201 GCF_042767895.1 Penaeus vannamei
ATTTATGTATTGAGTATTTTAACATGTCATGAAGCTTATAATTTCTTTACGATGTTCTCCCCTACCCCTCCCTCCCTCCTCCCACTATCATCACTTCATCCCCTCTCCCTCCCACCACCACCATCACCATTTCACACCCCTATCCCCACTCCCCTTCCCACTGCCACCACTTCACCCCCTCCCCTGGTTCCACTTCACCCCCTTCCCTCTTCCACTGCCACCACTTCACGCTTCCCCCTCCCCCCTTCCCACTTCACCTCCTCTCCTTCCCCCTGCCCCCTGCTACTGCCACCACTTCACCCCCTCCCCCTCCCCCCTCCCACTTCACCCCCTCTCCTTCCCCCTTCCCCACTTCACTCTCCTCTCCCTCCCCCTTGCCACTTCACTCTCCTCTCCCTCCCCCTTCCCACTTCACTCCCTCCCCTTCCCTCCCACCGCCACCATTACGAACTTGTTACGAACTGCTTTTAATTTCTTTCGGCCGGTGTGGTTCCTTGTTGGTAACGTATATTTGTATGATGATTAAAATGTCATTGGATTAGTATATGTTATTCACGGTTTATAGGCATCGTTTTTATTTTCATCTCCTCCATTCTTCGTCTTCGTCTTTTTCTACTTTCTTTTTCTTCCTTTTCCTTTTCTTCCTCTTTTTCCCCTCTCCTTTCTCCCTTTCTTCTTTTTTCAGTTTTTCCTTCATTTTTTTCTTTATTTTCTGCTTCTTCTTATTCCTCTTCTTTCTTCTTCCCCTCCTTCTCCCCCTTCTTTTGTTTCTCCCTCCGTCTCTTTATTTTTTCGTCTCTGTTACCGCATACTTTCACGGCGCCGGAAGAATATCCGCTGACTTTCCGCTTCTTCCTCGGCTGCCAACACTGACCCGATCGCGTCCGGGTCTCGACACCATATTAAACATATATAACGACACCATATATATATGGATATATAACCCGGAGCCGAGGGGGGGTCAGTGGCACTCGGCCTGGGTCACCGGCGCCGGCAGGAAGGGGGAGCCTCTGCGGCGATTTGCATCCTCGTTCCTACCGGGTGGTTGAGCTCAAGGTCTTCTCTGTAGGGTCCTCAGTGGAGCACGCCCATCGTCTCCCGTAGTCTGGGGGGGGGGGGGTGCGCGAGATGCAATTGCTAAGTGGGTGGCGGCTTTCTTTATTTATTTATTTTTTTTTGGGGGGGGGGGTAGGTACACAATATTTGTTCGTGTTGTCGATATTCTATTTCGTATTTATGCTTCCGTTAGCTCACCAAGCCAACGTATGGGGGCGTTGATCCACCACTGCCGTCCTCCTTGGCTCACCGAATCCCTTACAGAGAAACGCATTTTGCTCAGACCCAAGTGTAGGATTATTGCAATTTCCTCCAACACCGGCGTCTCTTCTCCTCTTCTGGATCGGGACCGCATGCGTAGAGATGAACGTTATGCGAACGTGGTGTCAGGTCGAGAAGCCAGCGAGGAGCAGAGCTTAACAAATGCAGAGGCTTAGGACTCCGACGCGCCCCGGCCATACGAAATTCGCAAGCAGACGTGCCTTCAGCAGCGACTGTCCCGGCAGACATACCTCGGCGTTCCTCTCCGCCGTAAGGTCGGTATTTGAGCCTTGAAGGTCCAGAATTCCGGCCATAAAGTCGGCGTTGATTACAACTGTCTGCGGCCGTTCATCAATCTACGAGCGGCCGCATACCTCCTTGACATAACAAGAATGTCTGGGCCGCCTCGCCGTTCGCCTCGCTCGCCTCCCCTTGCCGTTCGCCTCACTCGCCTCCCCTTGCCGTTCGCCTCACTCGCCTCCCCTTGCCGTTCGCCTCACTCGCCTCCCATTGCCGTTCGCCTCTCCATTCTCTTCATTCATCTCCTCTTGTCGTTCGCTCGACCGTTCGCTTCATTACTTTTCCTTGCCGTTCGCCTCACTCGCTTTCTCATATCGTTTGCTTCGCCGTTCGCCTCACTCGCCTTCTCATATCGTTTGCTTCGCCGTTCGCCTCACTCGCCTTCTCATATCGTTTGCTTGGCCGTTCGCCTCACTCGCCTTCTCATATCGTTTGCTTGGCCGTTCGCCTCACTCGCCTCCCCTTGCCGTTCGCCTCACTCGCCTCCCCTTGCCGTTCGCCTCACTCCTCGCACGACCTCTCGCTCGGTCTGAACTCGCCTCCCTCATGCACGTCCTCCTCCAGGCCCCTTTCCCGTTCTCTTTCCATACTTCTTTCTATGTATATCTATCTATCTATCTGCAAGTGTATCGAGTGCCTCTCTCTCTATGTATTTAAATCGTATTACTTCCATGTCCATGTAGGCGCGCGTGCGTTTCACGTGGTTATCAGTAATCTCGAGGACGATTCATCGCGGTCCCTCCCCTCCCCTCCCCCGGCCCCCGGACTCCCCCGAGGGCGAGGCAGCGGGGGTCCAGCGGCCGAGACTCCGGAAGGCTCCGCGGGAGGCGCTGCGCCAGAGGCAGCCCGCCCGCCCTCGTTCCTCCGGCCGCCTTCACGGGCG
>NC_091557.1:42352201-42357201 GCF_042767895.1 Penaeus vannamei
AAAAATAATAATAATAATAATAAGTTCGTAACCGAAGCCAAGGTCGGAAGCAAGGCAAAGGATTCGGACAATGGACTCTTTGGTATGCTAGGCCTACGGTAGTTACTGTGGCTCCTGCCCTGCCTACCGCCATCCAGTGTGTTTGTCTTTTTTGTTGTTTTTGTTCAGTGTGTTTATGTATGCGTGTGTGTGCGTGCGTGCGTGTGTGTGTGTGTGTGTGTGTGTGTGTGTGTGTGTGTGTGTGTGTGTTTGCGTGGCAATGTACGTCCATGTAGTTTTCTCCGTCCGTGTATGCGTTCACACAAGTGCGCGTGTCTCCTTCACAAGTGTATTTTCGCCATTGTTTTCGCCCGCGCGCCTTCCCACTCGTCCCGGTGCCTGGCCCGCTTCTCCTCCCCGACCAGCCACGTGTTCGCGAGAAAGACCGTCCTCGGTGGCACGCTATAGCAGGTGGTCGTTGAAGGAGGGAGGCATGGAGAGGAGAGGAGCCGTGAGGAGGTCGCAGAAGCGGTCCTCTTGTTTTTTTCTTTCTTTCTTTCTTTTTTTCACGTGCCCCGAGCGGCGCTGGGAGATGCGGCCAGCTGTACCGAGCCTCTAACTGTACCCTTTTGTGCCGCTGCCCCGCGCGTGCGCACTTGTCACCCTGTGCGTTTCTTGGTCTGTGTTTTTTTCTATAATCGGTATTTCTATCTCTTATTTTCGTCCTTTTTTTATGCATTTCGTTTTTGAAAGCGTAGATCGAATTTTAAGAAGAAGGCTTAATCGCAGCCCGTTTTGAGGGGCGAATAGTGGATTCGAAATTCCCGCCATTCCATTTCGTCGAGGAGCGGAATAAGGAATGGTGGAGCGTGTTGCATGAATCCCAGGAATGCATGGCACGGGGAGGGGGGTGAGAAGGGGGAGTAGGGTTAGAGAAAGGGGAGGGGGGGGGGGGCGAGCGAGAGGGCTTGAGAGGGATGAGAGAGGGAAGAGGAGGAGGGGGGGGGGTGAGGGCACGGAACGGGAGCACAGGGTCTGGACGCCACGAGACTCGCATAGGGGAAGGGGAGGGGAGGAGGGAGGGGGGAGGGGGAGAAGCGAGGACGGGAAGGCCAGCTCCGGCCGCCCGCCCTACCTGCCGCGGGCGGGCCTGTTATCGCTGTATTTTTACCTTCCAACCCTTTTTTTCTTTCTTCTTTTTTTCGTCTTTCATTTTTTTCTCTGTTTATCTTTCGTTCGCACGCTCTCGTTCTTATTATATTTCTCTCTCTCGCTCGCTCGCTCCCTCTTATTCTATCAATCTCTCTCTCTCTCTCTCTCTCTCTCTCTCTCTCTCTCTCTCTCTCTCTCTCTCTCTCTCTCTCTCTCTCTCTCTCTCTCTCTCTCTCTCTCTCTCTCTCTCTCTCTCTCTCTCTCTCCCTCTCTCTCTCCCTCTCTCTCTCCCTCTCTCTCTCTCTCTCTCTCTCTCTCTCTCTCTCTCTCTCTCTCTCTCTCTCTCTCTCTCTCTCTCTCTCTCTCTCTCTCCCCTTCCTCCCTCTCCCTCTCCCTCTCCCTCTCTCTCTCTCTCTCCCTCTCTCTCTCCCTCTCCCTCTCCCCCTCCCTCTCCATCCATTCATCCATCCCTCTCTCCCTCCCTCCCTTCCTCTCCCTCCCCCCCCTCTCTCTCTCCCTCCCTCCCTCCCGCCCTTCCTTCCTTCCTTCCTTCCTCTACCCCACGCCCTCCTTCTTCTTGTGTCTCTCATGCACATATTCTGTCTCCCTATCATGGCCCTCAAGTTAGTGTCCAATCTCTCTCTCTCTCTCTCTCTCTCTCTCTCTCTCTCTCTCTCTCTCTCTCTCTCTCTCTCTCTCTCTCTCTCTCTCTCTCTCTCTCTCTCTCTCTCTCTCTCTCTCTCTCTCTCTCTCTCTCTCTCTCTCTCTCTCTCTCTCTCTCTCTCTCTCTCTCTCTCTCTCTCTCTCTCTCTCTCTCTCTCTCTCCCCCTCCCTCTCTCTCTCTCTCTCTCTCTCTCTCTCTCTCTCTCTCTCTCTCTCTCTCTCTCTCTCTCTCTCTCTCTCTCTCTCTCTCTCTCTCTCTCTCTCTCTACCCCTTCCCTCCCTCCCCTCCTCCCTCTCCTTATCTCTCATGCACTCATCCCACCTCCTCCTACCCCCCCCCCCCCCCGGCTGTGGCCCTCTCAAGGTGGGGTCCATACTGTCACCGGCGCTGTCCACTCAGGGCCAGCTTTCTCCCTTGCCCAACGCCCCCCCCACCCCACCCCCGACGGCTTTCTCCTTCACCTCTCGTCCTCTCGCTTTCCCCCCTTTATCCGCCTCTTGCTTGGTCTTTCTCTTCTTTGGTCCTTTTTTCATTTCGGTCTTTGGGTGTGTGTGTGTTGTTTTGTTTCTGTCGATCTCTGTTTTTTATTATTGTTATATTATTATTATTATTATTATTATTATTTCTCTCTCTCTCTCTCTCTCTCTCTCTCTCTCTCTCTCTCTCTCTCTCTCTCTCTCTCTCTCTCTCTCTCTCTCTCTCTCTCTCTCTCTCTCTCCCTCTCTCTTTATTTATTTTTTTCTTTTTCTTCCTCTTTCCTTCTTCCTCCCTCCATCTTCACCACTATCTCCTCTAACATCACCTACTCGATCTCTTCTTGAATGCATCCATCTATCCATCACTATTGTCATTTTAGTGAAAATTCGTATTGATCTTTTGTAGTTTTGCAATTTGCATGTGATATTGATTTGTCCCTTAGGGTATTGTGTGCGTTTGGTGTGATGGTTTTCGAAATTGGTTTGGTAATGTTTTGTATGGTGTTTTCATCTTGTATGTATGTGGGTATTATTTTATGTGTGTGTGTGTGAGCAGATCAGGATAAGTGTATGCACTTGTCTCTGAACAGTGTGTGTAACTTGTATAACGCTGTGCCTATGGTATGACGTTCCTGTGTTGTCCGTGAAGCGTCCGAGAGACTAACGCGCCTCCCTTTTCCGCAGACGTGAGCGAGGGCGGGTGCGAGGACGGCGACAGCGAGGGCGTGTGCGAGGCGCCCCCGGCCTGCCACCCCGCCACCGACCCGCCGCCCCCGCCGCCCTTCAGCCCGCCGCCGCCGCGCCCGCAAGCCATGGAGGGCCGAGCCGCAGCCGCAGCCACCAAGTTGGGCCGCATGTCGCCCTCTGTGTACGTGGGCGGAGGCACGCTGGGCCGGGTCAGCCCGGGCCATGACCTCGGCTACCACACGCTCGTCACCCGCCAGACGCCCACGCCCACGCGCGACCGCACGACGCCGTCGCCCTGGTCCGACGTCAGAGCCTCGCCCTTCCCTGCGCTCGACCTGTCGGCGCTGTCCTCGTGCCCGCGGTCGTCGCCGCGCCCACAGCTGCCGCAGGTGCCGCCGCAGCAGGGCCAGACGACGCCGCAGCCACAGCCGCAGCTGGAGACCACGGACCAGCTGCTGGCCACGTACAAGGGCAAGCGCGTGGCGCGGTCGTCGCCGTTCGACAAGCTGAGCGACGAGCTGGTGGTGCGCATCCTGTCGTTCCTGCCGACCAACGCCGTGTGCCAGTGCGCGCGCGTGTGCCGCAGGTGGTACGTGCTGGCGTGGGACCCGCGGCTGTGGGCCACCATCACGCTCACCAGCGACGCCATCCACGCCGACAGGGCCATCAAGCAGATCACCAGACTCCTCGCCAGGGACTCCGGCGGCTGCGTCCACGTCGAGAAGGTGAGGCGCCGGGTCCTAGACATCCGAGTAGGAAGGGAAATGATTAGACTGATAATACTGAAAGATCTCAAGGCTTCCCCCCTGTTCCTCAGCCCCCTCCCCCCACCCAGCCGATCGCAGGCCATCCCTCCGCCCGCCCTTCCCTCAGCCTCCCCTTCTCGCCTCGCTCACCCCCTCCCTCTCCCACAGGTGATCCTCAACAGCTGCTCCCGGCTGACGGACCGCGGGCTGTCGCTGATCGGGCGCCGCTGCCCCGAGTTGCGTCATCTGGAGATCAAGGGCTGCGTCAACGTCACCAACATCGGGATCTTCGAGCTGGTCACGCAGTGCGTCAATCTCGACCACTTAGACGTCACCGGTAAGTTGGGCGGTCGTTCTGGGGTCGTCCTCGTGATGTGACCGAGAGGCGCCTGGGAATAACTTGGAGAAAATCGTTTTAATGTTGTTGTCGCTTTGAAACCGGTTTGTGTCATGGGAGGTCTATCTTTGCATCATTGTTTTGAGGGTGATTCGAAATCGAGCTAGTGCTTCAAATCTCCAAATCCCAATGATTGAGAAAGAGCCGCCGGTGACCGGTCTCCTCTCCCCAGGTTGCCACCAGATCACCTGCATCCACCTGACCCAGCAGGGCAACGTGGAGCCCGAGCCCATGCATTCCCGACAGCTTTACCTCCAGTACCTCGACATGACGGACTGCTACGCCCTCGAGGACCAGGGCCTCAAGGTCATCGTCAAGAACTGTCCACAGCTCCTCCACCTATACCTCAGGAGATGTATTAATATCACAGGTGAGTTTCCCGGGCTTTGTTTGGCTTGTCAGTTTATCAAAAGGTGAATTCTCTGGAAGGTTCGTCGGAGCCACCGTCTTTTCATCTTTGAAAGTCAAGGGAAATGCTTTTGCATTGCCAAGACAACGGCGTCTCTTCCACAAACGTAGTTTTAGTTACATTAACAATAAGATTGATGCAAAGTGTAAATGCAGACGCGTGACGGACCTGTCTTCCACAGACGCGGGGGTGAAGCACATGGCCAGCTACTGCCTGATGCTGCGCGAGGTCAGCGTGTCCGACTGCGTCCAGATCACGGACTTCGGCATGTACGAGCTGGCCAAGCTGGGCCCCAACCTGCGCTACCTGAGCGTGGCCAAGTGCGACCAGATCAGCGACGCGGGCATCAAGCAGATCGCCCGCCACTGCTACAAGTTGCGCTACCTCAACGTGCGGGGCTGCGAGGCTGTCAGCGACGACTCCATGGAAATGGTGGCCCGGTCGTGCCCGAGGCTGCGGGCGCTCGACATCGGCAAGTGCGACGTCACCG
>NC_091557.1:42374701-42385179 GCF_042767895.1 Penaeus vannamei
TCGAAAAGCGTTTTGATAATGCGATCTGGAGTCGAAATTAAAGATTTAGATATAATACATATAATATTAAACAATTAACAACAAACAGGTTAATTACAACGGGAAAAACAGTGCAGTCGGAGCCATGCCGCGGCGCCCCTTCCGAGTCCACATTCTTGGCCCGAGAGCAGCGGAGGGGGTGGAAGGCACGAGGGAAATTGCGGGTAAAATAACTATAATAACAGCAGAAGGAAGATAATGCAATGCACGGGGTTTGTGCCCCTTGCGAACGCCCCCAAGTCCTGGCCAGGAAAACAAACAATCCTCCACGTATTTACAGCAGGATAGAACATATGTATATATGTGTGTGTGTGTGGGTATATGTCCAAATTCTCTCTCTCTCTCTGTCTGTCTGTCTCTCTCTCTGTCTGTCTGTCTGTCTGTCTCTCTCTCTCTCTCTCTCTCTCTCTCTCTCTCTCTCTCTCTCTCTCTCTCTCTCTCTCTTTCTCTCTCTCTGCCTCTGCCAAATTATACGTGGGTGAACATGTTTAGTGCTCAAGTGCACACTTTAGTTCAACTAAATCATGTGCACAGCAGATAGAAAACTGCAGAGAGACAGTGACAGTGACACAGCCAGCCAGACAGACAGAAAGACAGGAGAGAGAGAGAGAGAGAGAGAGAGAGAGAGAGAGAGAGAGAGAGAGAGAGAGAGAGAGAGAGAGAGAGAGAGAGAGAGAGAGAGAGAGTCTTGGAAACTCCAGGAAATAAATAAATATCTTCGATCTTGATGCATTGACATACACACACCTCAGTTTCCAATTGCCAGTGACATCATCAAGAACAATTGCATTTCCTTATCAGGCTCAGCTATCCAACAGCAAGAGCAGTAAAGCCAATCAGCACAACCGAACAGAAATCACACTTTATATCCTTCACAGATATTACGTCACGGCTTCGTAATATTGTCGCCTCCTCTTTACTTGGACTTAATTAACTTGTCTAACCTTTTTATTGAAGAATATCTGTGGATCATCTCGTTTTTTTCCCCAATCTTTACATTTCCTTTACTAGGTTACTCCTTTGGAATAGATACTTTTTATTACTATTACAATGTTGATTCGCATAATGTATTAAAATAAGTCATATGTAGGCCTATGTGAATAGCTTGAGTTCTTTGGGTAAATAATGTGCTGTATTTTAGTTCAGTTACAAGATTTTCTTTTATAAGCTCTTGTTTAATAGGCTATAAATCTTTTCAATTTACCCGTTATTAGAATGAAAAAGGATAGATAGAGATGAAAGAGTACATGAAAAGATTGCATTATCATTTTTAAAAGAGCTTTATCAGTTAAGTGCAATTTTAATTTTTGTGTTAAAATTGATGATTCAGGCTAAAAATGATAGTAATTATTTTAATAATGATGAAGAATAAAATATAATATGGTTTCTGCTAATTGAATAAGTATTCGGTTCTGGCGAAAAAAGACAATGAATCCATTATGTTAACAGTTCGATTTGCCGCTACTAGATGGCTCAGCTATATACAAAGTTTTTTATTTTAGCAGTCATAAATGTTTAAAGCATGAAGCGCTAATATATATATATATATATATATATATATATATATATATATATATATATATATATATATATATATATATATATTTATATTTATATATATATATATATATATATATATATATATATATATATATACGATATGCTTACTATAAGTGATTGCCAAATATATAAAAGATGTCTCCGTGGTGCAATGGAGAGCACGTTCGCTTGCTACGCGAAAGACGTGGGTTCGAATCTCAACGGAGTCTAAAGCGCCAGATTTTGTATCTTTTCATCTAATTTTCTGTGAATACGTATATGCACATATATATACATATATATGTATATAAATATCTACATACATATATATCCATATGTAAAAATACATATGTATATATTTACATATATATATATATATATATATATATATATATATATATATATATATATATATATATATATAATGTGTATGTATGCATGTATATATATATAAACACACACACACACACACACACACACACACACACACACACACACACACATATATATATATATATATAGATAGATAGATAGATATAGATATAGATATATATATATGTATATATATGTATATATATATATATATATATATATATATATATATATATATATATATATAATGTGTATGTATGTGTGAATATATATATATATATATATATATATATATATATATATATATATATATATATATATATATAAACATTTTTTAATTGTCGATATCGTTATCTTTATTATAGATATTATTATTATTATTATTATTATTATTATTATTATTATCATTATGTATATAATTATTTTGCTGGTCATTATCTATTACCCTGAATAAAATTCGTGTAATTGATTTTTAAAAGTTTCCCTCTTATTCAGTTAGAATAATTGAATGGTAAAATCAAGCAAGAAATGGCAGTATTACATGTCACCATTATTATTGTTATCTTTATTGATATTATGGCTATTACTATTATTGCTATTATCGATAGTATCATCTCTATTATCATCATTTTTATATTATTACTGTTGCTGTTATTATCATTATCCTTGTTATTACTATTATCATTATTATTACTATTATTATCATTATTATTATTATTATTATCATCATTATTACAATTACTATTATTATCGTTATTATTATTACTATGCATATGTCAAAGTAAGAAATGATAACGAAACTGAATATATACCGACTGAATACTGGATTTAATCATTCTGATAATTCTACAACTAGTAACCATTAAGCACCAATGGCGGAATGGACAAAGTCGTGACTGCGTTGTCTCTTTTGGTCTTTCAGTCTTTCAGCTTGCCTTGGCGGGAACATCACGAGAAATAAACAATCATGAAAGTTTTTTTGCCAGCTTGCCTTGGCGGGAACATCACGAGAAATGAACAATTATGAACGTTTTTTTTTTGGGAACGGCTTCATCCTAATATGATGGCTGATTGCGTTTTCTTTTCGGCAATATCACAGAACAGCCGCCTGAAGGATCGCCACGATTTGGGTATCGACGGATTCCTCTCACTCTCGACTTTCCACATTTGTTGACATTATTGCACAGAAGCCCCCCCCACCCCCCCACCAACCCCCACCCCCCGCCATTAGCGTTACTGTTGGTCCCTAGGGCAGGGGGGGGGGGAGCATGCAAGGCGCCAGGGAAGTTACGGGGTACAATAGACTCAGAATCAGTCGCTATATTGTCTATTGCAGAGGACTGTGCCTCCTGCGACCACTCGATGCTAAAATGCACACACACACACACACACACACACACACACACACACACACACACACACACACACACACACACACACACACACACACACACACACACACACATATATATATATCACTCTCTCTGTCTCTCTCTCTGTCTCTGTCTCTCTCTCTCTCTCTCTCTCTCTCTCTCTCTCTCTCTCTTCTGCTCACTCACTCACTCACTCACTCACTCACTCACTCTCTCTCACTCTCTCTCACTCTCACTCTCACTCTCACTCTCACTCTCACTCTCACTCTCACTCTCACTCTCACTCTCACTCTCTCTCTCTCTCTCTCCTTCTCTCTCTCCGGTAAATATAATCTTCAAATACAGCGTTTCATTATCAGCTGACTTTTTTTCCTCCAGACTCTTGAGAGCGGGAGCACCTCTGAGGCAGAAGATACGAACCAATTGTCATTTCTTACGATAATCACGATAGCGATAAAGAGATGAAGGTCAAGAAGATAAAAGCGACAAGATGATGAATGTAGACGATAATTTTTTTCTTAAATAATATGATTATAATTTGGATGTCATTGGTAACTGTGTGTATGTGGGTACGTGCCCGTGTGTGTGTATTTGTATGATCATGGGTTAATGTATATGTGTATGTGTGTGTGTGTGTGTGTGTGTGTGTGTGTGTGTGTGTGTGCGTGCGTGACCCTGTGCATATGCGTATCTTAGAAAATTGATTATGAACAATAAAAATTTACAAAACGAATGATAGTAATAATCATAATAACAACAATAGTAACCATAACAATAATAATGATGATAACAACAATAGCAATAATAATGATAATAGCAATAAAGATAATAGTTATAGTAACAATTACATAATAATGATGATAATGATAATAACAACAACAACAGCAACACTAATAATGACAATGATAATACTAATACTAATGATGAAAATGATGATAATAACAACATACCACTCGTCTTCACAAAACCAATGACCCAACCAACCAAATCACCCAATCACCCAACTACCCAATCACCCAATGAATGACCCAATCACCCAATCACCCAAGCACCTAATGAATCCTCCACTCACCCAATGACCCAACCACCCAATCACCCAACTACCCACTCACCCAATGAATCACCTAATGAATCACCCAATCACCCAATGAATTAGCCAATCACCCAACCATCCAATCACCCAACTACCCAATCATCCAATGAATGACCCAACCATCCAATCACCCAATGAATGAGCCAATCACCGCCAACCATCCAACCACCCAATGAATACACCCAATCACCCAACTGACCCAATCATCCAACTGAATCACCCAATCACCCAATGAGATTACCCAACTGCCAATCATCCCAACCATCCAATCACCCGTGAACTACCCAATCATCCAATGAATGACCCAACCATCCAATCACCCAATGAATGAGCCAATCACCCAACCATCCAACACCCAATGAATAACCCAATCACCCAACTACCCAATCATCCAATGAATCACCCAATGAATGAGCCAATCACCCAACCATCCAATCACACGACGAATCATCTACTCATCCAATGACCCAATCACGAAACCACCTAATCACCCAATGACCCAATGAATCACCCAATTACCCAACTACCCAATCACTCAATGGATGACCCAGCCATCCAATCACCCAATCACCCAACTACCGTTCTGTCTGTCTTTGAGTGTGGATTTGCTGTTGTCTGTGTGTTTTTGTTGTTACTGTTGTTGTTTGTGTTTGGGTTGTTATTGTTGCTGTCTGTGTGCATGTGTTTTGGTTGTTTTTGCTTGCTTTATTTTTTAGTTTCTATGCTTTTGTTGTCGTTGTTGTTGTCGTCGTCTATGTGTGCTTGTTGTTCGTTGCTCATTTGATATTTTCGTTTTTGTTTTTGTTGTTTTTGTTTTGTTCTGTTTGATTTGGTGTTTTTAATGTCTTTTGTTTTGTTGTGTTGTTGTGAAAAACACAATAACAACGCCAACAACAACCATAAAAAAATAAACAACCCTGAACCCCGGCTCGCAACAGAACCCTGGTCGGCGGACAAACCGGGGATTCACGTCCATCCGACCTTCTGCATAAATAAATCGATAGATAGATAGAAATAAAGACACAGGTCATCCTGCTCGCTTCCGTGAGGGCTGGGGGGGGGGGGGAGGCGAGAGGCGAAGAAGGGAAGGAGAGAGGTGGACAGAAAATAGGAAGTGAAGGGATAATGTAATGGATCTTATGCAGACACAATACATTTATATAAAAAAGTATATATATATATATATATATATATATATATATAGAAATAAAGATAGATAGAAATAAAGACACAGGCAGACAGAAAGACAAACAGACCTACAGACAGAGAAAGAACGTCAAAGAAGAATGACGTGAGATACTGGATTCGAGACAGAAAGAGAAAGAAAGACACCGACATTGTTATCAATCTCATCTTCCTCCACCACCTCCTTCTTCTCTTTCTCTTTTTCTCCTTCTTCAACTTCCCTTTTCCCGTCCCTTTCTCTCTATTTCTTTTAATCATTTTTATCACCAGCATCAACATCACCATTTCCATCATAATTATCCTCATAATCATCATTATCACGACCACCTCGGGAGCGGTGGGAGGAGAGGACCCGGCGGCGAACACGAAGGACCTCGGTCGTTTGGAGAAGTTTTGGAAGGTCTGGCGTGATGGGATAAAGGGAGGGCGTGGAGGAGACGGCGATGATGGGGAGGAGAGAGAGAGGGAGGGAGAGAGGGAGAGAGGGAGAAGGGTGAGTGGGAGAGAGGGAGAGGGAGAGGGAGAGAGGGGAGGGAAGGAGAAGGGGGAGAGAGGGAGAGGGAAAGGGAGAGGGAGATGGAGAGAGGGGAGGGAGAGGGAGAGAGGGGAGAGAGGAGAGAGGGAGAGGGAGGAGGAAGAGGGAGGGAGAGGGAGAGGAAGAGGGAGGGAGAGGGAGAGGGAGAGAGGGGAGGGAGGGAGGGAGGAAGAGAGAGGAAGAGGTAGAGGGAGAGGGAGTCAGTGAGCAAGATACACTGCCAGTCAAATATCTGTCTGTCTATCAACAGTATGTATGTATTTGTGTGTGTGTGTAAATTCAGAGATATCATTTTAATATTATTTCAACATTCCTGATACAAGTCAAGCTGTATCCACCGTGCCAAATAAGATGTCTTTTTTATAATATGAACCTGTTTAATGTGTAGTAATGTAAGATTTTTTTATATTATGAACAAATGTGTTTAATGTGTAGTAATGTAAGATTTTTTTATATTATGAACAAATGTGTTTAATGTGGAGTAATGTAAGATTTTACCATAGATATTTTTTAAGGATATTCAACACGTTTTCCATTGAATTATTACAATTTCAAAAAAGGGTTTGTATCTGCTTATGTAAATAATTTATATATTCGTATATATTTGTTGTGTTTTTAAACTATGATTCTGACCTTTTCGTGGACGCGTCACGTGTGATTGAGAATTAATTAGCACTGTTTATGCGAATATTATCATCCTAAAAGTCTAGATTAGATTCAATCAGATTTTTCGCAATTTCTAATACCAATACTTTTATTGATCAGTCAGTATTTATCTCCATAATAGAACATATTAAGTAGAAAAAAACGTATGTAAATAATGCTGTAAAAAAGGATATTTTTGATTTTTATTTATCCTCGTATTTTATTATCCTATGATCAGTACAACATGTACGTGGTGCAGAAAATTTAAAAAGGTAAAACTATAATCTGCATTATAGTTTATGTTATAGTTGATGAAACTGTAAAACGTCCAATCTTAAGAAAAGAAAAAACTGGCAACTCATGCCGCGAAATTGGGATCTAGGGGATACGCGTTATTTTATTTATTTATTTAGATTTTTCTTTTTAGGGGTGGAGTGTGACGAAGGAATTTAAACTCTGGGGGGAAAAGTAACATCCATTTTTGATCTATTAAATTCCTGTTCAAAGGATATGTTGTTATTTAGTTTTGCCGCCCATTCGTCACTTCAACTACTTGTCACAGGTTGGTATTATGATAATTGTTAGAATAACATTTGTATGCAAAACGTTTATCTTTCTTTTCCTTTCTTTACTCACTTCATTTCCCTCTGTCTCTTTTTCTCTCTATCTTTCCTTCTCTCCGCTATTTTTTTTTCTGTCTTTCCCGCTAAATATATATATATATATATATATATATATATATATATATATATATATATATATATATATATATATATATATATATGTTCGTTGTCTGTTTAACTGAAGGAGAACGACTAGATGCAAATTCATCCGAACATTTTAATAAACTGTTTCCATCCATGTACTTTCACCAGACCACAAGAGAAACAAACGAAATGAAAAAAACGAATTTTAAACAAGGAAAAGGAAGACAAGAAGAAACAGAAAACGGACCCTCTTGTTCCACCCGTAGCCCGAGCGTTTCAAATCTTTTTTCCCGCCTTGCTCGCCGCCGCCTCGCTCTCCCGCAGGAACCCCAAACACATGTCCTTGAGTGTTAGTGGCTCCTAAGCTGAAGGCGTGACCTCCGCTCGGGGTCCTTGTGCTTTCTCGTCCCACCTCCTCATCCTCAAAATGGCGTCGAACTGCGGATCTCTTGGAGCGAAAGACCTGGCCTCCTCCTCCGTCATCGGTCCTCCTTGATGCTCGAGGGGTCATCACCTGCCTGCTTCCGTGAAGGGCTGGGGGAGGGGGGGGGGCGAGGAGTAAGAAGAAGGGAAGGAGAGAGGTGGACAGAAAATAAGAAGTGAAGGGATAATGTAATGGATCTTATGCACACACAACACATTTATATAAAAAAGTATATATATAAATTATATATATATATATATATATATATATATATATATATATATATATGTGTGTGTGTGTGTGTGTGTGTGTGTGTGTGTGTGTGTGTGTGTGTGTGTGTGTGTGTGTGTGTGTGTGTGTGTGTGTGTGTGTGTGTGTGTGTGTTTGTATATACATACATACATACATACATACATACATACATATATATATATATATACATATATATATATATATATATATATATATATATATATATATATGTATATTCACACACAAACACATCTATACCTACACACACACACACACACACACACACACACACATATGTGTATATATATGTATGTATATATATATATATATATATATATATATATATATATATATATATATATATATATATCCCTTTCCCCTGAACTTACTCTCATAGTAGCCGGCGTCAGTGGCCACGAGGAACCGCTTGGCCTGCACGTGGCGCCTGACGAAGGCCGTGACCGCAGGAGGGAAGCGGAGGCGAGCCAGGTACTCCGCTCCTGACGAAGGATAACGAGGATGATTATGATGATAGTGATGAAAATGGTGATAATAATGATAATGATGATAATGACAATGGTAAAAAATAAATAATGACAGTAATAAAAATAACAATACTAACGATAATTATGATAATAATAATAACAAAAAAATATTAAATTCATTAGAAAAAAAAATCTAACAGCATTTTCCACTCAAAAAAAAAAAAGCCCAAAAGCTGACCTATGACCTCATGATTGACCGCGCCGAGCACCACGCCCCTCGTGATCATGCGCGCCCCGCCTTCGCGAATGCCCGCCAGGTGGCCAACGTCATGCAGAAGAGCGCCCAGAATGATCTGTTTGGGGGTGGGGGGTTGGGGGGGGTCATTTTGTGTTTGTCTGTGTGTTATATCAGTTTGTTTTTTTCTGTTTTATTGGTATTGTTATTATCATTGTTGTAATTAGCATTATCTTTATTATCGTATCAATTATTATTATTATTATTATTTTTATTATCATTATCGATATTATTATCATTAGTATTATATCTTCTTCTTTGAGAGGGCAGTTCTCCTCTCTCTCTCTCTCTCTCTCTCTCTCTCTTTCTCTCTCTCTCTGTTTCTCTCTTCTCTTTTCATATCTATCTATTACTATCTATATCTCTCCTTTATACCCTCTCGCCCTTCTCGCACTTCTCTCCTTCTTATCTCCCTTCCCTCTTTCTTCTCGTTTCCCGCCTTGCTTACTTCCTCCCTGTTCCCTCTCCGTCTCTTCCTCTCCTCTTCCTTCTCTCTGTCTCTCTACGTCACCGTCTCTAAGCCTCTCGATCCACCCTTCTCCCTCTCTTCCCTCTTCACCCCCTCTCAACTCCTTCCTCCTCCCTTCCCTTTCTCCATCCCTCTCATCTCTCTTTCTCTCTCTCTCTCTTCTCTCTCTCTCTCTCTCTCTTCTTTTCCCTCTCCTCTTCCCTCTCCCTCCCTCCCTCCCTCTCTCTTCTCTCTATCTCTCTCTCTCTTCTCTCTTCTTCCTCTCCCACTCTCTTCCTTCCCTCCCTCCCTCCCTTCCTCCTCCTTCCTCCTTCCTCCCTCCCTTCCCCCTCCTTCCCTCCCTCCCTCTCTCCCTCCCTCCCTCTCCTCCCTCCCTCTCTCCTCCCTCCCTCTCTCCCTCCCTCTTCTCTCTCCCTCCTCCCTCCCTCCTCCTTCCTCCCTCCTTCCCTCTCTCCTCCCTCCTTCCTCCTCCCTCCCTCCTCCTCTCCCTCCCCACCCTCCGCGGGAAGCCCTCTCCTCCTCGGCCAAGCATGAGCGGCCCCTGCAGAGTGCGTGTTGCCGCTGCGTCACCGCTTCGCCGATGTAGTCCGCGTCGCCAAACTTTTCGTAGAGAGAAAACACTTCCTCGACAACTGCCTCGGAGTCCATCGCTGGCTTGGGCGCTGGTGGGCGTGGGCGGCGGGCGAGGGTGGGCGTGGGCGGCGGGCGTGGGTGGGTCGTGGGCGTGGGCGGCGGGCGTGGGTGGGTCGTGGGCGTGGGCGGCGGGCGTGGGTGGGTCGTGGGCGTGGCTGGTGGGCGGGGATTGTCTCTAGAGTAGGGTTTGGGGAGAGGGGTTTGTGTGTGAGTGGGCGGGGCGTGGAATGGGTGAAGTGTCTACAGAGAGGTGGGGCATTGCTGTGTGGGCGTGAATGTATGTTGAATGGGCGGAGCTTAAAACAAACACACAAAACTGTCTGGATGAAACTACTTTTTGTTTTTACATTTTTTATTTACAGGAACAAAATATGATAGTTTATTATGTAGATAAGACAACCCCCACAAAAGAAAAAAAGACAAACAAAAAAA
>NC_091557.1:42385679-42395679 GCF_042767895.1 Penaeus vannamei
TTATTTTCCACCTCTCTCCCTCTCAACCTCATCCTCCCGTCCTAATCCTTCCACTAATTTCATCTCTACAAAATTTTTGATTACTCTTTTTAGCAAAGCCATGTGATATTGATTTTAGTGACCCCCACACCCTGTACCTCTTCCAACAATGTCACCAAAAACAAGTTAGCAAAGTTTCCTTCAGCAGCTGTCCCAGTCGTTCCTGCCTTGTCAAAGTTACACCTGAATCCCAAGCTCAAGTGTTATCTACCGTGATTGACTTCAAAGGCAAAGATATTCCTGCCCACTTCCCACTTCTACCCTCTCCCAGTCGTTTTTGTCCATTTAAAATCCAGCCACTGGTCTCTACCTCTTCCAAAGTGCTTACCCCTCCTTTTTCTTCTCTATTCATCGCATGAGACCAGCTAAACATTCCACCCCATCTTTTCCTACACACATCTCTTCGTCTGCCTCTCACACATATGCCTCCTCTTCTCCACGTGATTGAAAAAACCTTCGTTTCTCAGACCTTCCTTTTTTACCTTAGACAACTTGTTCTCATTTCTCAGATGCATACATATCCTCCATTTGATCTAGCTCCCTTAACCCTGCCTCTTTTTTTGCTAATCCTTAAATTAACCCAATTACATACCCTCTTTACTCTCACTCCTCTTTTCCCTTTTCAATACCGTACTACCATAAAGTGCTGTACGACTTGATGCGTAGTACTTTTAATCATTAACTTACCCCCTCTATCCTTTTTGTTATTATACTGTCCTATAGTGCTACATGACCCTTGATGTCTAGCACATTTATCTGCTTTTTAACCTTTAGCCATGAACCATTGACTTGGTATCCGACGCAGAAGCTGAGGATACTATACAATAATAGTAAACAACAAGAAACATTTAAATGCCTTTAATTTTGCAATTGACCTTGAACTATATGCATAGCTGTTTGAAAAGGAGATTAGAGCCCAATCACATTAACTGAAGGATATTCTGAAAATATATGCAAAGGGTATCATAAAATATTCAGGCTTGAGAAATTAGGAATTAGAAAAGCTTTAAATGCCTCATGGATCCACGGCTAGTTGATCACAATCACTACTCAACTGCGCGCGTAACCAGTGTTCCACTGCAGAAGTGGTATTCCCACAAATTGCAATTCTTTTCTCACATATTCACACAAAATGGTGAAATAGTTGCAAGTACAAAAGTGTAACTTGCTGCACAAAACAGTGAAATTGTCACAATACTAAAATCTAACTTGTTCTAGTTTATTGTTGTAACCATTAATGGTTAATTGTTGGAACAAACAAATGTGCTAGACTAGGATAAAATGTGCTAGATGTTAAGGATTTGAGAGCTTTATAGGACAGTAAAGTAGTGAAAGGGGAAAATAGGGTAGCAAATGAAGTAGAGTAGAGATTAGTAAAAAGGGAAGGGTTAAGAGGGTAAGGCGATTGAGTGGATTGCAGTGTATCGGTGACTGGGGAAGGAATAGGGACATTGTTCGAAGAAAAGAGGTTGCTGCTGGAGGAGGAAAAGAATCCGGGGGATTAGAAAAGGGGACTTGTTAAAGTGAAGTATCAGGAGGGAAGGGGTCTGGAGAAGGACACTGTTGTGACAGAAGGGATTCGCGTGAGCATTCAGGTGGGAGGGGTAGAGAGGATAGGGTGTGTTGGGAAAGTGTAGGAGGATGGTGAGTGGGGAGAACTTGACTAGGAGGAGGGTGGATATCTGCAAATGTAGAGAGAGTAGGAACCGAGGGATCTGAGTTGGATGGGGGAGGTAGTGTTCCTATGGGTCATCTTTAGGAAGTTTTGGATGTCTTCAAGGGTTTCTGGAAGGGAGTTGGGCGAAGAGGACTGAGAAACAAAGTTTCTCTTGTGAGGAGAAGAAAGGATAGATAACTGTGGAGCTGAGGAAGAGGAAGATGTAGGAGAGGATGTGGTAGGCGAAGGTGGAGTGGAAAGTTTCCGTTGCCTGGTGCGACAAGTAAAGTGAGGAGAAAAGGTAGGTATCGGGGAAGTGGTAGAGATTGGAGTATCTGAATTTGGCCTGGGGAAAGAATTTGACCGTGGGAGAGGGGGGTAGAGGTAGGAGGGAGGTGCTCAAGCATCTTGAGAAGATGAGAAAGAGTAGAATGAAGGGCAGTTTTGGAATAAGTAGAGAGAACCTTGCTTCTTGTCTGGCCTAGCTTGAATCTGAGAACTGCTACCTCTTATAGGCAGGGCAGCTCCTTTATAATACGTTATGGGAGTCACCACAGTTGACATATGTACATGACTGAGTGTTTGGCTGGGTGGTAAAAACGCCAATATTTCTGACATTGACGAGGGGTTTACATTGTTTACATTGGTGGAGTACCAATGTTAACTTCATGGGGGAGGTCGTGTCTACGGAAGCTAATTTTGGCAATATTGTTTTGGGACCTACGCTGACCTCTGGGAGGAAGAGTATAGCACTGTACTGCCACTGCATCATAATCAACAAGGCAGGCAAGCAGGTCACTTTCACAGTTTGGCTAGTTCTGTCAGTTAAGAGTAGATAGTGCACGAGCTTGGGATTCAGCTATAAGTGTGACAAGGCGTGAACGATCGGAACGGCAGCGAAAGGAAACTGTCTACTTGTTTTTGGAGACCTTGTCAAAAGAGAAGGGTATTCTCAGAGTAAAGGGGCTGTGGGAGGAATCACAAAGAATCGATCCCACTTGGCTGGGCCAAAGAGAATACTCAAAAGGTTTGTAGAGGTGGAGGCAGTAGAAGGACTAGGGTGGGAGAAAGATGGGGTGGTATGATGTGTAGCTCTGTGTGTATGTGTGCGTGTGTGTGTGTGTGTATTGAGGACGAAGAGGAGTAACAAGGGAAGAGGGGTAGACATTGAAGATATCTGTGCAGTAGGAGGAGAGGAGAATGTTGGGAGAGAGGAATGGATGCACTCTAAAGTTTAAGTAATGACCTGGGTCAGTGGTTCGGAATGGATAGTTGTCAGTAAAAAGAGTAGAGGTATCACTATCAGTGTTCAGAGCCGTGGATAAAGGAGGGGCAGGTGTAGGTAAACCAACAGCGTCAGATTCAGAGAGGCTAGTTGATGAAGGGGCAAGCCTTAATGCCTCTAATAAGGGTAAGCAATCTTCGTTATTGGCTACGGTGAGCCTGAATAAAAAAGGAAAAGAAATGGTCTACACCTCAGGGTCCCCTTAAAGGGTAAGGGCTAGCCAATTAATCAAGGGAATATCATGCCCATGGGTCCCGGAGGTCGTTCATGATTGACACAAAGCCAACCTTTCATCCTTTCAGCACGACTCTCACACCTTAAGAATGGGTCAGAAAAAGGGGATGAAGAAGAGAAAAGGGCGGATAGAAAAGACGAGGCGAGGGCTGAGGCCCAAGGTAGAAGCGATCCCATACATTGGGCCTCAGTCCACGTCTACTCCCTCCCCCTCCCCCTCCCCACGACTCCCTTGAGTAGATATGATAATAAGTTGAATATATCCCAAATGCATTCGCGTAAAGGCCACTGGATAATGAATTTTTGTTTCACTCTCCAGACCGGGCTCAGTGTTTGGATAAGAATGATACGTCTAGTTTACGAATGACTTCAATCTCATGATATAGATTCACTCTAGATAACTCATTGATTCTTTTTGCATAATATAGAGCATAGAATTGCGCTTCGTCTCCTATAATTTTGACCTCGCATCCCCATAGGAAGTGGGACGCCCCCCCAAAAAGCCTAAAAAAAATCGCCTTTTCCCCCTCTTCTTCGGTACATAATGGGGATCACATTTTTTTTCCTGAACAATACACAAAAAATCATTTGTTAGATCTATCCTAACCTAAGGCCGCGTAAATAGCCGATTTTTTAATTTCCTTTTTTTTATTTCCTTTTTTTCATTAAAAAATATATTTTTTTTATTAAGGTCAAAATTTAAAAAATCGGCTATATACACGGCCTCAGGGCTCCAGGCTCTAGCGAGAGCAACAAACTACATTTGAGTCACACCAAAATTACGACCCCCATAACTTACCGAAGGTAAAGTAAACAAAGACCAGAGGTACGACCTATCATATTTTGGCACAAAGTTCGTTATCTCTATTATTTTTCTCTAAATCTAATGATGTTATACATATATATATAAAAAACAAACTTATTCAGGGTACTTTGCGATGCGATGATTACCGTCAATTGGAATACCAATAGGGAAGCTATCCTATAAAGGTATGTAATTATATATATATATATATATATATATATATATATATATATATATATTGTCTGAAAAGATTAACAAATACATTGAACCATAGAAACAACGTCTAAACCAGATAAGACCTTTTTTTCCTTTTTTTTCTTACTTGGATTTTGAAGAAATGGAGAACTGTGGATGGCAACATTAGTACAAAATCACCCTAAATACAAAGTCATAGCACGAATACAACATGGTGGTTAAATTTTGAGAATTCTAAAAGCCTATGGATTTACTACATGGAATTCGAGAACTTACCGAAGTCGTTGAATTTAGGCCTTTTTTCCGGCGCCAAGGAAGAGTAGTATTACAGTTTCCTATGACTCCGCCCCTATTTATGGGGGCGGAGTCTTACATAAGCAATTACACCTGGCTGATGAGCACCTGCCCGTTGTAAAACTGGAAGAAAATGGGAAGTTCAAAGTTGATGTCTGGTGCATTATTAGTAACGTTGATGTTAATGAGGATATTATTGCACTAAGCACTAGTTTAAAAGTATTTACGCGCGCGCACGTGTATGTGTGCATATATGTATATATATATACATTATATATATACAAACAGAAATGTGTACATACATACCTATGTATACAGTATACACATACGTATACACATATATGATATATATACATATACATATATATGCATATATGTATGTATATGTATATATATACATATATATACAGAAATATAATATTAAAAATATACACTACTACCATATATAACAATATAGAGTTTAAGCTTTATATGCTTTCGTATTAATAGGGCCACGGCCAAGAAAAGCGAGGTTCAGGGTTATCTTTCGTTATGTGTACAGTTTTATGCGATATGTCATGTTAGGCTAGTTACTGTTTTTCTTATGTCATTTATGCTTTAATTTTGGGCAATATTCAGGCCTCCAAAAGTGTTCCATGATGAATAATATACGGGGAAGTATCTTATGTTTTATTTACAAAATGCATTCGAATGAAAATTAATATTAGGTTTAACATAGGCATTTTACTTAATCCTTGGAAATGTACTCGAGTTGACGAATCTGATTTTGTTTTTGAATTGTATCAATCGACAAATCACTGGTTTACTGATGTAACATTAGGAAATAACAATAAATAAGTTGTTAGTTATTAACATCTTCAAATTACAAATCAAACAACGGAAAACTATTGAAATCAGTTGAAAATGCGCAGGCCCTAAGCGCCTCCCATCATACTTCAGGCCTTTTTTCCGGCGCCAAGAGGTGTAGTACTACAGTTTCCTATGACTCCGCCCCTGTTTATGGGGGTGGAGCCATAGCTGTAATTTATGTATGTATATGTATATATATACATATATATGCAGAAATATAATATTAAAAATATACACTACTACCATATATAACAATATAGAGTTTAAGGTTTATATGCTTTCATATTAATAGGGCTACGGCTAAGAAGGGCGAGGTTCAGGTTTATCTTTCGTATGTGTACATTTTTATGCGATATGTCATGTAAGGCTTGTTAGTGTTTTTCTTATATCATTTATGATTTAATCTTGGGCAATATTTAAGCCTCCAAAAGTGTTCCATGACGAATAATGTACGGGGAAGTATCTCATGTTTTATTTACAGAATGAATTCGAATGGTTAAAAGAATATTCTGAAAATTTATATTAGGTTTTGCATAATCATTTTACTTATTATGTATAATTGAATATGCACATGTAAACTTATATATCCTTTTGAATGTAGATAATATAAATCAATAAATAGTGTCATTTTCAAAATATTTAAAGAAGTGTGACCTTCGAAACCAGTGTCGATGGACGAATGAAGAAGTATGATGGGAGGCATTTAGGGCCCGCGCATTTTCAACTGATTTCGATAGTTTTCCGTCGTTTGATTTGTAATTTGAAGATGTTGATAACTAACAACTTGTATTAATTGTTATTTCCTAATGTTACATCAGTAAATCAGTGATTTGTTAATTGATACAATTCAAAAACAAAATCAGATTCGTCAACTCGAGTACAATTCCTAGGAATGGGGGTGGAGCCGCACCTGTGGCACAGTGTAGAAGCATCGGCAGCGTTGCTGTCGCGATCGGCCGGGAGAAGAGTCGCAAATGAAAAAAAAACGACACTTTCTAGTGTAGTTAGACAGTTTCTTGGCACCGGATAAAAGGCCTGAAATCTTCATCATTCGTCCATTGACACTGGTTTCGAAGGTCACAGAGTGAAAAAGCTTGGGAACCACTGCTCTATTTACACCACTCAGACAGGCCCTATCTCATTTCAATTGCTCTCACTTGTGAACTGTTACCCTCTAGGAAAGTCTATGCTTTTCTTTCATACATCAATTTAGGGATCACATCAATGTCATAAAGGAACTTCTTAACTTCCATGCTCACCTTCCTATTTTATATTAACTACTTCAGCCAACTCTTACCCTTCTTTCTCTGCCGTTTCCTTTAAAGCACTTCCAAAGTGAGTATTTACACATCGCAAATAATTCTGATTTTATTTTTCTTCTATTTAGATATTTGAAAACCTCTGTTAGTTGTGCAAATTAAAAAGAAATATTCCTGATTGTAAACGCTGTTTCTAGTGTTTATTTCTAGTATGTATGTTACCAAACTTTTTAATATTTTTCAAACCTGCCCAATAAAAAACATAATATAAATCTATATTAAAAACAAATACACATAGATTTACAAACAATAAGAATAGTCCGAGGCCTAGGGTCTATATGCATTTATGAAAGGAAGGGAGGGAAGAAGGAAGGAAGGAAGGGAGGGAGAGGGAGGGAGGATGGAAATTAGACAAATACTTCTTCGGAACGATATAACATCTGGTACTTACCGAACCATCCGTTTAAGCATCTCACCTTTCCTGCACTTGACACATCATACTTCGTGCTCTAGAATTCAGGTGATGAAACAAGGCCTGAAACAGCAGCTTATTCTGCAAATCAAATCCTTTGTCATGGAAGGCGAGTCCATTTCTCTCCATCTCCCTCTCTCTCCTTCCCCCTCGTCGTTCTCTCTCAAAAGCGTAGATTTCGCTTCTCTGACACCTTTTTCGCATTGTTCTTCCCTTGTAATGCGGGGAAATTCCTTTACAGAGTCAGATTTCTAAGAGAAAGGGATTTCATAAGGTCTGTAAAACGGAGCTGGGATCGCAAAAATCTCCCTTCTCTTCGTTTTCTCTGCGTTGAAAACGTTTTCCATATAACGAAAACAGCATACTGACTTTTCCATGATATTTGAACCTTTAGGCACAGCGATGAACGTTCCTATGGTAAATTTTGCCATTTTTCAATTATCCGCTCCGAAAACAAAATGGCGCTTGCCAAGGAGGAGGCGACGATTTTTTTCGGATTTTTTTTATATACTTTTCCAAGTTGGTTAGTCAGGCTAAGCGAGTGCACAAACAACCCTCGTTCTCTATCACTCCGATTTACGTGAGTTTGACGAGTGATTTTGAAAGTTGGTTGCCATGGTGTCGCCTCAGATGAACAATCTGACGCGAGACACTGATGCTCGGCCTGGAACGAGCCAGAAAGGGCCTGAAGAAGAGGCTCGGCGAGAGCTTCGAGGCTGCCATGATTCCTGCAGTCGCCGACGAGCTCCTTCGCCTGCAGGACTGCCAGGGCGTTAAGCTGAAGACAGCCAGCATTCCTGCTCTGATGAAGGAATGTGGAATCGACAAGGACCAGGACTCTGTGCTGGGAGTTTCCCTTCGAGTCCTGGAGATCCTTAAGACGAACAGCTGGAAGGGTCCTAGCCCCTTCTTTTCTTCCTTTCTTCCTTCTTTCCCTCTCTACTCCTCACTCCATCCCTTGCTCTCTCCCTTCCTTCCCCTCCCTCCTTCCTTTCTTCCATTCCTCCTTCCTTCCTCCCTCCATCTCTTCCTCCCTCCCTCCCTTTCTTCCTTCCTCTCCCTCCCTCCCTCCCATTCTTCCTTCCTCCATCCCTCCCTTTCTTCTTGCCTCCCTCCCATTCTTCCTCCATCCCTCCCTTCTTCCATACTTTCCTTCCTTTCCATCCTTCCTTCCTTCTTCCCTCCTTTCCTCTCATAAATCCATATAGGCCCTAGGTCTTGGACTATTTTTCTTATTGTTTGTAGATTATGTGTATTTGTTTTCAATATATATGTATGTATATATATATATATATATATATATATATATATATATATATATATATATATATATATGTAAATGTATATATATATATATATATATATATATATATATATATATATATATATATATGTAAATATATATATATATATATATATATATATATATATATATATATGTGTGTGTGTGTGTGTGTGTGTGTGTGTGTGTGTGTGTGTGTGTGTGTGTGTGTGTGTGTGTGTGTGTGTGTTTTTTATTGGGCAGTTTTGAAAAATATTAAAAAGTTTGGTAACATATACATCCTAGAAATATAGATTAACAGCGTTTACAATCAAGAACATTTCTCTTCAATTTGCACAACTAACAGAGGTTTTCAAATATCTAGATAGATGCAAGAAAAATAAAATCATAATTATTTGTGATGTGTGAATACTCACTTTGGACCTTAGTGTTCACTTAGATCCCCCATTGAGTTCCAGATCTTGTTGCTCCGCCCCCCCCCCCCCAGGCCCAACCGTGCCAGCAATGGGAGAGCAAAGATGATCTGACAAAACTTCACGGACGAGCAGGGTACATCCAATCTTGGCAGGCAATTGAAGATGGAACATTTATAGTGGGGTTTGTCTCTCCAGCAGGGAGAGACAAAATGCGACTGGTATGTGCTTTCATGGATTTTCAATCTTTATTTTCTCTCAGGCTTCACAATTCCCTCTCTCTCCCCTCTTTTTGTGTTCCTTTAGCATAGTTTCTCATCCATCATCTTTAATTTTTTTCTAGTATTGTTTATCCTTAAATTTTAACCCATTCCGTTGTTTAGGGGTGTTTAAGGGGTCTATATGCGGTCTATAAGGGGTATACGAGTACTTAAACCATATCCATTCTCATTTACTGTGTGATAGCTTTCTATAGCACCCTGGATCACCGTTGTAACCCTTGCCATTGTTTAGGGGGTATTTAAGGGGTCTATAAGGAGTATGAAAATTTTCATACATACCCAGTCTAATTTAGGAATTGATTTACTGTTGCTTCAATACTTAAGCAGTATGATTTTAGTGGGTTTTCGCGTCCTGACCCCTTATAGGGACTCGTTATCGGAACGCCACATAACCTAAGCCACGCAGGACCTCAAGACCTTTCTAACGCGCCCGAGAACTCCCCCCAGCTTCTTGTGGTTACTGAGAAAATTGAACTTGAGTAGGTTTCTGGTTTAATTTATGGTTCATGGTTTTACAGTATGAAAGTTATTAATATATAGCCCTGTGGCCAGCCCCCTTGATTTTGGTTCAGTTGAATGGAGATTAATTGTGTGTTTTTTTTTTTTTTTTTTTTTTTTAGGGCTGGGGCCCAGGACAGGGCCCAAATGTACTTTTAAGGGAAAAAATACTCCTCATGGACTCTGTCATAGTATTACATATTTATGAAAGTTTATAAAATACTTGATAATACACAGATTTAGTGAAGAAATAAATATTATTTCAAAGAAAATAAAATTACAGCCTATTCTTTGTTACTGTGTGCATCCAAACTTAGATCAGTAGATTAAGAATATATTTATGTCCATTGGCTGGCCGCAGTATATTTTTAATTTATATATTATTGGAGAAATGCACAAGATGAATATTTTTTCCAAAATAGTAATACATGAGTGCA
>NC_091557.1:42413179-42415679 GCF_042767895.1 Penaeus vannamei
TTATTACTAATTATGAATAGTGTAATGATGTCAGTAGCTATAGGACAATAACACTATGGGAAGATTCTACTTTATTAATATGTAAGAGATAATTATATGTATAAACTGTAGGTAAGATAAAATTCAGTTAACTTCCACATATTTTTCATATTGTTTCATGGCCCCTCAGAAAGTACCCCTTGGCCCCCATATTGGGAACCCCTGATGTTGAGTGATATTGATAGACAGTTTGATAAATGAGGAAGTGAGAGAATTTTGTGGTGTTAATGTGGATATAATGAGAAAACTGGGAGAGTGATACAGTTCTGACATGCATAGACAATAGAGAATGATCTGGTGGCTAGGAGGGTGTATGTAAAGGAAATGAATAGAGGGAGAGGGAGACTTGAGACAGAACTGGAGTGATGGAAAGGAAATGTATATATTAGGGAAGGTGGAATGAGCTGGAAGGAGGAGTGTCGGATGTATGGAGTTGAAATAACTAAGGCTTTCTCCTTGTGACCATCTAGTACAGCATTAAGGCAGCTGGCAGCATAATGGAATAGACGGGATTAGCTGAAGAAGAATTTCTCTATTTTTCCTATTTGCATGCAAACGTGATTACAACCTAGCCCCTATTAAAGGGTTGCTATACTACAGTTTATCAGTCTATTGCTCCCATGAGCAGATGTGACAAGAAGTTAAGTATATTCCAAATATATTTGTGTATAGACTAATGGATAATAGATTTTGATTCCACTCCCTCTGGGGCAGACTCAGTGTTGTTATGATGTAATACATCGAGGTTTTACGTACGACAAATATTTATCAGTATAATTTCAATTGGTTATGATAAACACAAGAATGAATTTATACTTTTGATATAAGTACTTACATATACAGCATTGTATATGCTCGTCTCCTGACGAGGATTCAATTCCCCTTGGAATCATGTAGCGTTGTAGATCCTTGTCCACATTACTTCATTGAGGTCAGATGGAGTCAGTTTAAATAACCAGTCAGTTCAAATAATATGAAATAATAACTATAATATAATCTAAGACTAACAGTCAATTTAATGAAATTTAAACAGATTTTCTTCTCCAAATTTCAGAACAAGATCGGCTTTATCCCTGGCCACATCTGCAATTAGGGATTAATTGGCACTATCTCCTAGTCTGGATCCCTCACATACAAAGCTGTTCATCAGACTACCCAAGTTGGCCCCAAACAGACCTTTAGCGTGGGCATTGGTGGATACCCCTTCACTAGCACTAACCTCATTGACTGTCTCGACACTTTCCCCAAGGTAAACAGCTTTAAGAATTGAGCAAATTTCAATTGTGTAGTATAAATTTATGGTAAAGACACAAACCAAAATACAAAATACAATTTTGAGACTGAGCGTCAGTGTTGCTGCATTAATTATTAATTGCATTCAATATTGAGGTGTTTCAAGGCAGCTGAAAATTGTATTTCAAGTTCTTAGGGAAAAGTATAATTTGCTAATGAATATAGTGAATTGTTAAAAACAGATAAATATCAGGTGGAAATAAGTATGAAAATAGACACTTATAACAATTTATAAGACAGTGTTATATTGCAGGATCCCAACGCAAAGGGTATTCTCATCAGTGAGATTGGTGGTGATGCTGAAGAGGCTACACCTGTGTCCTTAAAAAACATAATGCTGTAAGTTGTTTTGCCAAGTGTTAAGTTGTTAAGTTTTTGTTTTTAATCATTCCATTATTGGGAAGCTACCATGAATTGATACATTTGGGACTTAATTGATATTAAGGTAAAAAGTAAATTATTTTTCATTTTTGCTCTACAAAAGGACCTGAAGCCAAGCCTGTTTTATCCTTTATCACCAGTCTTTCTGCCCCACCTGGTCGTCGCATGGGACACGCTAGTGCCATCATCTCTGGAGGCAAGGGAGGTGCAAGATTAAGGCCCTTGAGAATGTAAGTTCTTTTCCTTTCTGTTTGTGTCGTATCACACACATACACCTTCACTTGCATGTGCCCACACTCATATGCAGGTACACACACTCAACAACATACACACCTTTGTATTTCTCTATCTGTATTGTACAAAACTGGGTGAACCAGACACAAGTATTTTTAGGGCAGCTTACGCATTTATCTACGTAATGAGAATGGTTTTGATAAGATAATTTCTTATAGAAGAATGCCTTTAACGATGTGATTTTCTCAATAACCCACAGGCTGGTGTAATCATGTCAAGGAGCCCTGTGCAAATAGGGAACATGTTACTGGCAGAGATGGAACTTCTTGAAAAATTGTAAGCTGATTGCTGGTGCAGAAACTTGGGGGAATTTACTGGATCAAGAGATGCCACATTGGTCCAGGGACTGAATCACTGACTCGGCAGGAAAAGTCACTTAGGGAACACATTTTTTAGCTTTTCTCTTACAAAGTTTTTTCATCCTGTATGCAGCCATGGAAGGGATTTAGAAACCTATGACAAAACGATTATATTCATGAATGGTCATTTACAA
>NC_091557.1:42438179-42445679 GCF_042767895.1 Penaeus vannamei
TAACCGGCACACAGACACACGTACACATAAACCCAAATGCATACGCACATATCCTTGCAAGCATCTAACCTACACCATATTCATCGAGAAAAGTTGCCATCTCGCCAAAAAATTCAGGTAAGAAGGAAGAATTTTTAGTCACAAGGAGGAATTGGAAAGCGAAATTTTGACCAAGTCGAAGGAGAGAAAAGTGTGCTTCCAATTCGATTCAAAGAAAGAAAAATGTCCTTTTATTCAGGAAATGTTTTTTGAAAGCTTGAGCATATATCATTGGAAGCAGCCACTGCATACGTTCGTTGTAAAAATAGAGAATTTGTTTATTTATCTATTCATTAAATTGTTTATTGAAAGCATAAGCACATCAACGGAGACGACGACTGTATGTGCTAAAAAAGAAAAGAAAAGAAAAGAAAAAAAAAACGATAGAACGAATATTGAGACAAAATACACTCATGTAAAATTTCAGATTTGGGTGATTTTATTTTCGCCGAGGGAAATGTCCTTCATAATCACAGGAAACGAAATTAATGAAATCCAAGTTTACACACGCTATAAAAAGGCCATTTTCCCATATGTTCACACGCAATATGCCCGCTATCCTCTTAGGTTAACCGATTTTCTCGCAGTCTGTTTAGTACTGTTAAAAGCAGGGGATCTCGTGACGTAATCAGGACATACCTTTTAAAGACATCCACACATGCACGCAAGCATTCTTACACTCTTTCAATTCAAAATTGATATCTTCCGAACTGTTCATCGGGAGACAGCGAGACAGTTACTAAGACGCGGTAGGTATGTCTCTGACTCTTGATGTCTCAATAAGGCGACTGTTTCCTCTCTCTTCCCTTCTGTTCCTTGTCGAACATTTATTCTAATTCGGTAAGAGATAGATTATCTAAAAACAGCTCGACAAATGGCCCGTAAGGGGATCGAACCCTCGACATCGCGTTCTTAGCACGGCGCTCTAACCAACTGAGCTAAAAGGTCACTGTCAGTATCAGATAAGTTAGAGGATTTTATTAACAATCAACATTTTATTTGATTTGATGGAATTTCACTAACAAAGCACCTTTTTCCAATTACCAGAAGATCATAGCTCATGAAAAATGCTGAGAAATAGAGAGTAAGCTTTATATTTTATATATTATATATATTTTATATATATAATATATAAGTATATATATAATATATATATAATAAATATATAATATATTTATATTATATATAATATATATAATAAATATATAATAAATATATAATATATTTATATTATATATAATATATACATAATAATTACATAATTTATTTATATTATATATATAATATATATAATACATTATATATATATATATATATATATATATATAATATATATAAATATAATTTATATATATAATATACATTTTATATATATAATATATATCATATACATTTTATATATTATATATATTTTATATATCATACACAAAAATAAACAGTCGCATTATGAGCTGTAAATGAGCGGAACGTTTCGAACCTTTTCTGGTGATCCTACGAAGCATTCGAAGGATGTCAAGAAAGTCGGAAATTCGCCGACGCACGGTAAGAAGTCGGTTGGTTTGGATGTGATTTCCTTTGGCAAATGATTCGCCTCATGATGTGCTCGCCTTTCCTGCTCGAAGTCTCGTATTCCCGTTAACTGCTTCACGGAAATCGCGCGTTTTGCGTCACGAATAATGTTATCTATCTATTCAGTTTGACATAATATATATATATATATATATATATATATATATATATATATATATATATATATATTATATATATATATATACATATGTGTGTGTGTGTGTGTGTGTATGTGTGTGTGTGTGTGTGTATGTGTGTGTGTGTGTTTGTGTGTCCGTACGTGTGTGTGTGTGTGTGATATCTGTAAAGGACATATATTTTTATATAAGAATAAAAACAAATTCAAGTGTTTATATCATTATAATCTTGGTGGGGGGGGGGGGCTAGGCAATCGACAGGCCGGGTCCCCCACCCACTTCAAATCGTAGTTACTCTTACTGTCAATAAGAAAAATAAATTTAAAAATCTGAGTTTCATACGTTGTAAATGACGCAGATATAAAGCTTACTCTCTATTTCTCAGCATTTTCATGAGCTATGATCTTCGGGTAATATTTGGAAAAACGTGCTCTTGGTTAGTGAAATTCCATCAAATGAAATCACATGTTAGTTGTTAAAGAAACCCTATCATCTTGTTTCTTACAGATACCGTCCTGTTAGCTCAGTTGGTTAGAGCGCCGTGTTAATAATGCGGATGTCGAGGGTTCGATCCCCTTACGGGCCAATCGTGCATCGTGTTTTAGATAATCTATCTCTTACCGAATTAGAATAAATGCTCGACAAGGGACAGAAGGGAAGAGAGAGGAAACACAGTCGCCTTATTGAGACATCAAGAGTCAGACACATACCTACCGCGTCTTCGTAACTGTCTCGCAATCTCCTGATGAACCGTTCGGAAGAAATAAATTTTGAATTGATTTACTGTAGGACGACTTTTTTTTCTCTTGGAATATAAACGAACACACACACACACACACATATATACATATATATATATATATATATATATATATATATATATATATATATATATATATACATTTATACGTATGGAGGGCTGCGTTATTATTATTATTATCATTATTATACAAGCGTCTTTGTCTTCATTCGTACAAATATTTTTTTTCTACCACTTACCATCTACATATCTATCTACATATATAATACATATATATGTAATATATATGGTATATGCAATATATAAGATATACAGAAGATATACATATAAATATATATATATATATATATATATATATATATATATATATATATATATATGTATGATATTTATATTTATGCATATACATACATACATATATATGGATGTGTGTGTGTGTGAGAGAGAGAGTTTGTGTGTGTGTGTGTGAGAGAGAGAGAGAGAGAGTATGTGTGTGTGTAAGAGAGAGAGAGAGAGAGTGTGTGGAAAGAAATAGAAAATTAGTATTATTAAAACGAATTCATAACCCGTGTTTATGGGAGGGGGGGGAGGGTAGAAATTCTACAGGATGACCTCCAATCGAATAAGTTAATAACTTGATAATTGTAAAATATCTAAAAATAAATAAACAGTGTTCATTCACAAATCATCATCATGAATGGATTGATAATGCAATGATGATGCAAAATATGAAAGTAAAGTAAAAGGTGCTTATTAACACCTGTTTAATTATCGCAATATACCTTTGAACTATGGTCTATGTTTTAAACTGAAAATCGTTGTTATTTTCCTGTCAATAAATTTAAGGAAAATGGAAATAAAATTAGAAGCTTTCCTCGACCGCCTTTTATTTTCTATTCATCAATTCATCTATTTATTTTAGGAAATGTGATCCATCCTACATTTTAGTTACTATAATTATTTGCCATATAATCTTTTCCTATCATCCTGAGAGGCCCTCGAGCTCGACATGCCCTGGTCCCCCTGAGCTCAAAATGAACCCCTGGATTCGTGCGTTAACTGTATCGCACCAGATGACACTATGATGGGGAAAGAACGTTAGAATTTGTCCATTTGTCCTCTTCTGTCCAGGAATTTCCCTAAATGAATCTATAGATATAAAACTCGTAAAATTTCAGATTTGTGTAAATTAATTAAATCCAAGTTTACACACGCTATAAAAAGGCCATTTTCCCATATGTTCACACGCAATATGCCCGCTATCCTCTTAGGTTAACCGATTTTCTCGGTCTGTTTAGTACTGTTAAAAGCAGGGGATCTCGTGACGTAATCAGGACATACCTTTTTAAGACATCCACACATGCACGCACGCATTCTTACACTCTATCAATTCAAAATTCATTTCTTCCGAACTGTTCATTGGGAGACAGCGAGACAGTTACTAAGACGCAGAAGGTATGTCCCTGACTCTTGACAAGTTTCAAAAAGGAGACCGTATTTCCTCCCTTTTCCCTTCTGTTCCTTGTCGAACATTTGTTCTCATTCGGTAAGAGAGAGATTATCTAAAAAAAAAGTTTTCGAAATGGCCCGTAAGGGGATCGAACCCTCGACATCCGCGTTATTAACACGGCGCTCTAACCAACTGAGCTAACAGGACGAAATCAAATATACATTCTCACAGCATATCAATTCAAAATTCATTTCTTCCGAACCGTTCATTGAGAGACCGAGACAGTGTCACTAAGACGCGGTAGGTATGTGTCTAACTCTTGACGTTTCAATAAGGCGACTATGTTTCCTCTCTCTTCCCTTCTCTTCTTTACCGAACACTAATTAAATTCAAAAAGTGATATATTATCTAAAAAACTTTTCCTGGTCCGGAAGGGGATCAAAGCCTCGACATGAGCGCCATTAGCACGGCGCTCTAACAAACTGAGCTAACAGGCCCGTGGCATATATGTTCTACTGGATAGAATAATGTTAGCAATCAAAACCTTATTCTATAAACTATCTGAAGGTTTTAATTCATTATTACACGTCATGTTTTCAACTATTGATATACGAAGTCAAAATGAGAGTGATTCAAGCTGGCAGACATTATTTTTATGCCGATCTTAGCCCATGTGAAAGGGAAGTCAGAAATGTTCATACTGTTTGGACAATCAGGAGAGCTGACCAAGTGTAGATTCGTCCAATGCTTGATTTGTTGTTATGTCGAACGAAAATCAGGAAAATTAATAATACTTATTCTGCCATCGCAATATAACTTTTAACTATGGTCTACATCACAGACCAAAAATAATAGTTATTCTTAGTCAGTTTTATATTTATAGATTCATTTAGGGAAATTCCTGGACAGAAGAGAACAAATGGACAAATTCTGACGTTCTCTCCCCATCATAGTGTCATCTGGAGCGATACGGTTAACGCACGAATCCAGGGGTTCATTTTGAGCTCAGGGGGACCAGGGCATGTCGAGCTCGAGGGCCTCTCAGGATGATAGGAATAGACTATATGGCAAATAATTATAATAACTAAAATGTAGGATGGATCACATTTCCTAAAATAAATAGATGAATTGATTTCTTTTCCATTTTCCTAAAACTTTTTGACAGGAAGAATAACAACGATTTTCAGTTTAAAACACAGACCATAGTTCAAAGGTATCTTGCGATAATTAAACAGGTGTTAATAAACACCTTTTACTTTACCTTCATATTTTGCATCATCATTGCATTATCAATCCATTCATGATTATGATTTGTGAGTGAACACTGTTTATTTATCTTTTAATATTTTACAATTATCAAGTTATTAACTTATTCGATTGGAGGCCAGCCTGTAGAATCCCCCCCCCCCCCACGGGTTATGAATTTGTTTTAATAATACTAATTTTCTATTTGTTTCTACACACGCAAACACATTCTCTCTCTCTCTCTCTCTCTCTCTCTCTCTCTCTCTCTCTCTCTCTCTCTCTCTCTCTCTCTCTCTCTCTCTCTCTCTCTCTCTCTCTCTCACATACATATATATGTATGTGTGTATGTATATTCATATATATAAATATCATATTTTGTTAATATACATTACATATTTATAAAAAAAAAAAAAAAAAAAAAAAAAATATATATATATATATATATATATATATATATATATATATATATATATATATATATATATATATATGTATACATACACACACACACACACATATATATATATACATATATATATATATATATATATATATATATATATATATATATATATATATATATATATATATATATACATATCTTATTTATCTTTAAATATTGCATATATCATCTATACATATATACATATATATACATATATATACATATAAATATATATATATATATTTATATATATATATATACATATATATATACATATGTATATACATATATATATACATATATTTATATATATATATATAAATATACATATATATATATATACATATATATATTATATGTAGATAGATATATAGATGGTAAGTGATAGAAAAAAATATTTGTGCGCATGAAGACAAAGACGCTTGTATAATAATAATGATAATATAAACGCAGCCCCCTTACATATATATATATATATATATATATATATATATATATATATATATATATATATATGTATGTATATATATATATATATATATATATATATATATATATATATGGTCGTTTATATTCATGATTCTTATTCCAAGAGAGAAAAAAAAGTCGTCCTACAGTAAATCAATTCAAAATTGATTTCTTCCGAACGGTTCATCAGGAGATTGCGAGACAGTTACTAAGACGCGGTAGGTATGTCTCTGACTCTTGATGTCTCAATAAGGCGACTGTGTTTCCTCTCTCTTCCCTTCTGTTCCTTGTCGAGCATTTCGGTAAGAGATAGATTATCTAAAATCCCTTTCCATCTTGGCCCGTAAGGGGATCGAACCCTCGACACCGTGTTCTTAGCACGGCGCTCTAACCAACTGAGCTAACAGGTCGTTGACGATCAATGATAAGTTAGGATTTTATTAACAATCAACATTTTATTTGATTTGATGGAATTTCACTAACAAAGCACCTTTTTTCCAAATATTACCCGAAGATCATAGCTCATGAAAAATGCTGAGAAATAAAGAGTAAGCTTTATACTTGCATTTACAAAGTATGAAACAGATTTTTTTGTTGATTTTTTTTTCTTTTTTTTTTTTTTTGACAGTGAGTTGAAGTGGATTGGGGACCCGGCCTGTCGATTGCCTGGGCCCCCCCCCCCCCGATTATAATGATAAACACTTTTAAATTTGTTTTTCTTATATAAGAATGAATGTCCTTTACAATCACACACACACATACATACATACATACATACATATATATATATATATATATATATATATATGTATATATATATATATATATATATATATATATATATATATATATATATATATATATATTTGTGTCAAACTGAATAGATAAATAACATTATTCGTGACGCAAAACGCGCGATTTCCGTGAAGCAGTTAACGGGAATACGAGACTTCGAGCAGGAAAGGCGAGCACATCATGAGGCGAATCATTTGCAAAAGGAAATCACATCCAAACCAACCGACTTCCTACCGTGCGTCGGCGAATTTCCGACTTTCTTGAAATCCTTCGAATGCTTCGTAGGATCACCAGAAAAGGTTCGAAACGTTCCGCTCATTTGCAGCTCATAATGCGACTGTTTATCTTTGTGTGTGAACACATTACTGTCTCTGTATTCATGTGTGTGTGTGTGTGTGTGTGCGCACATATGTGCACAAGTGTTTGATGAGGTTAGATTCTGGTCCAATCTGAGTAAATCTAAGGACGATGCGCCGCTTTTAAGTAGCCTCCAGAGGAAAAGAAAATCTGTGATAAATAAGGAAAACAGATTCTGCTCAAACGCGAGCTTCAAGTCTTTACTTTTCTGTGTATTGATATTCTCAATTGATTT
>NC_091557.1:42453179-42455679 GCF_042767895.1 Penaeus vannamei
GAGAGGCCCTCGAGCTCGACATGCCCTGGTCCCCCTGAGCTCAAAATGAACCCCTGGATTCGTGCGTTAACTGTATCGCACCAGATGACGCTATGATGGGGAGAGAACGTCAGAATTTGTCCATTTGTCCTCTTCTGTCCAGGAATTTCCCTAAATGAATCTATAGATATAAAACTCGTAAAATTTCAGATTTGTGTAAATTAATTAAATCCAAGTTTACACACGCTATAAAAAGGCCATTTTCCCATATGTTCACACGCAATATGCCCGCTATCCTCTTAGGTTAACCGATTTTCTCGCAGTCTGTTTAGTACTGTTAAAAGCAGGGGATCTCGTGACGTAATCAGGACATACCTTTTTAAGACATCCACACATGCACGCACGCATTCTTACACTCTTTCAATTCAAAATTCATTTCTTCCGAACTGTTCATTGGGAGACAGCGAAACAGTTACTAAGACGCAGAAGGTATGTCCCTGACTCTTGACAAGTTTCAAAAAGGAGACCGTATTTCCTCCCTTTTCCCTTCTGTTCCTTGTCGAACATTTGTTCTCATTCGGTAAGAGAGAGATTATCTAAAAAAAAGTTTTCGAAATGGCCCGTAAGGGGATCGAACCCTCGACATCCGCGTTATTAACACGGCGCTCTAACCAACTGAGCTAACAGGACGGTATCAAATATGCATTCTCACAGCATATCAATTCAAAATTCATTTCTTCCGAACTGTTCATTGAGAGACCGAGACAGTGTCACTAAGACGCGGTAGGTATGTCTCTGACTCTTGACGTTTCAATAAGGCGACTATGTTTCCTCTCTCTTCCCTTCTCTTCTTTACCGAACACTAATTAAATTCAATAAGTGATATATTATCTAAAAGAACTTTTCCTGGTCCGGAAGGGGATCAAAGCCTCGACATCAGCGGCATTAGCACGGCGCTCTAACAAACTGAGCTAACAGGCCCGTGGCATACATGTTCTACTGGATAGAATAATGTTAGCAATCAAAACCTTATTCTATAAACTATCTGAAGGTTTTAATTCGTTATTATACGTCTTATTTTCACCTATTGATATTCGAAGTCAAAATGAGAGTGATTCAAAGTGGCAGACATTATTTTCAAGCCGATCTTAGCCCATGTGAAAGGGAAATCAGAAATGTTCATACTGTTTGGACAATCAGGAGAGCTGACCAAGTGTAGATTCGTCCAATACTTGATTTGTTGTTATGTCGAACGAAAATAAGGAAAATTAATAATACTTATTATGTCATCGCAATATTACTTTTAACTATGGTCTACATCGCAGACCAAAAATCATAGTTATTCTTAGTCAGTTTTATATTTATAGATTCATTTAGGGAAATTCCCGAACAGAAGAGGACAAATGGACAAATTCTAACGTTCTTTCCCCATCATAGTGTCATCTGGTGCGATACAGTTAACGCACGAATCCAGGGGTTCATTTTGAGCTCAGGGGGACCAGGGCATGTCGAGCTCGAGGGCCTCTCAACGTAATGACAGTTAATTATATTGCAAATTATTAAAGTAACTAAAATGTATGATCGATCGAGTTTCTTAGAATAAAATAAATGAATAAAGAAAAGACAAAAATGCGGTGAAGGAAAGCTTCTAATTTCATTTCCACTTTCCTAAAACTTTTTACAGGAAGAATAACCGATTTTCAGTTTAAAACATAGACCATAGTTCAAAGGTATATCGCGGTAATTAAACAGGTGTTAAAAAACACCTTTTACTTTACCTTCATATTTTCCATCATCATTATATATATATATATATATATATATATATATATATATATATATATATATATATATATTATATATATATATGTAGATAGATATGTAGATGGTAAGTGGTAGAAAAAATATTTGAACGAAAAGGCGCTTGCATAATAATAATAATAATAATAACGCAGCCCCCGTATACATATATATATAAATATATATATATATATATATATATATATATATATATATATATATATATATATATATATACATATATATATATATATATATACATATACATATATATACATATATATATATACATATATATATATACATATATATATATATATATATTTATATATATATGTTCCTTTATATTCATGATTCTTATTCCAAGAGAAAAAAATCGTCCTACAGGAAATCAATTCAAAATTGATTTCTTCCGAACGGTTCATCAGGAGATTGCGAGACAGTTACGAAGACGCGGTAGGTATGTCTCTGACTCTTGATGTCTCAAAAAGGCGACTGTGTTTCTTCTCTCTTCCCTTCTGTTCCTTGTCGAACATTTATTCTAATTCGGTAAGAGATAGATTATCTAAAAAACGATCGATAAATGGCCCGTAAGGGGATCGAACCCTCGACATCGCGTTCGTAACACGGCGCTCTAACCAACTGAGCTAACAGGACGGTATCTCTATTAAAGAAGTTGATAGGATTTTATTAACAACCAACATGTGATTTGATTTGACGG
>NC_091557.1:42458179-42475679 GCF_042767895.1 Penaeus vannamei
ATTAACCGGCACACAGACACACGTACACATAAACCCAAATGCATACGCACATATCCTTGCAAGCATCTAACCTACACCATATTCATCGAGAAAAGTTGCCATCTCGCCAAAAAATTCAGGTAAGAAGGAAGAATTTTTAGCCACAAGGAGGAATTGGAAAGTGAAATTTTGACCAAGTCGAAGGAGAGAAAAGTGCGCTTCCAATTCGATTCAAAGAAAGAAAAATGTCCTTTTATTCAGGAAATGTTTTTTGAAAGCTTGAGCATATATTAATGGAAGCAGCCACTGCATACGTTGGTTGTAAAAATAGTGTTTATTGAAAGCATAAGCACATCAGTGGAGACGACGACTGTATAGGCTAAAAAAGGAGAGAAAAGAAAGAAAAAAAAAAAAAACGAGAGAACGAATATTGAGACAAAATACACTCATGTAAAATTTCAGATTTGGGTGATTTTATTTTCGCCGAGGGAAATGTCCTTCATAATCACAGGAAGCGAAATTAATGAAATCCAAGTTTACACACGCTATAAAAAGGCCATTTTCCCATATGTTCACACGCAATATGCCCGCTATCCTCTTAGGTTAACCGATTTTCTCGGTCTGTTTAGTACTGTTAAAAGCAGGGGATCTCGTGACGTAATCAGGACATACCTTTTAAAGACATCCACACATGCACGCACGCATTCTTACACTCTGTCAATTCAAAATTCATTTCTTCCGAACTGTTCACTGGAAGACCGCGAGACAGTGTCACTAAGACGCGGTAGGTATGTCTCTGACTCTTGATAAGTTTCAATAAAGCGACTATGTTTCCTTTCTTTTCCCTTCTGTTCTTTAACGAACACTAATTTGAATTCAATAAAAAATGGAGGACTGTTGCCCGTAAGGGGATCGAACCCTTAACACCCGCGTTGTTAACACGGCGCTCTAACCAACTGAGCCAACAGGCAAAGAATTACATTTCATACTGGATAGAGTGTAATGAATGATCAACACATTCTAAAAATTAGCTGAAGGTTCTAATTTATTATCATACGCCTTATTTTCACCTATTGATATACGGAGTCAAAATCAGAGAGGTTCAAACTGGTAGACATTATATTCAGGCCTTCGATCTTAGTCCATGTGAAAGGAAAATCATAAATGTTCCTATTGTATGGGCAATCAGGAGAGCTGACGAATTGTAGATTCCTCCAATACTTGATTTGTTGTTATGTCGAACGTAAATCAGATTCAATGAGGAAAATTCATGAACAGAAGAGGACAAATGGACAAATTCTAACGTTCTTTCCCCATCATAGTGTCATCTGGTGCGATACAGTTAACGCACGAATCCAGGGGTTCATTTTGAGCTCAGGGGGACCAGGGCATGTCGAGCTCGAGGGCCTCTCAGGATGATAGGAAAAGATTATATGGCAAATCATTATAATAACTAAAATGTAGGATGGATCACATTTCCTAAAATAAGTAGATAAATTAATGAATAAAAATTAAAATGCGGCTGACGAAAACTCCCAATTTCTTTACCATTTTCCTAAAACTTTTTGACAGGAAAAATAACTTTTACTTTACCTTCATATTTTGCGTCATCATTGCATTATCAATTCATTCATGATGATGATTTGTGAATGAACACTGTTTACTTATTTTTAAATATTTTACAATTATCAATTTATCAACTTATTCGATTGGAGGCCAGCCTGTAGAATTTCTGCCCCCCCCCCCCCACGGGTTATGAATTCGTTTTAATAATACTAATTTTGTATTTGTTTCTACACACAAACACATTCTCTCTCTCTCTCTCTCTCTCTCTCTCTCACATACATATATATGTATGTGTGTATGTATATTCATATATATAAATATCATATTTTGTAAATATACATTACATATTTATATATATAAATATATATATATGTATACATATATATATATATATATATATATATATATATATATATATATATATATATATATACATATCTTATGTATCTTTTATATATTGCATATATCATCTATACATATATCATATATATATATACATATATATATATATTATATATATGTAGATAGATATATAGATGGTAAGTGATAGAAAAAATATTTGTGCGAATGAAGAGAAAGACGCTTGTATAATGATAATGATAATAAAAATGCAGCCCCCGTACGTATATATATATATATATATATATATATATATATATATATATATATATATATATATATATATATATATATATATATATATATATATATGGTCGTTTATATTCATGATTCTTATTCCAAGAGAAAAAAAGTCGTCCTACAGTAAATCAATTCAAAATTGATTTCTTCCGAACGGTTCATCAGGAGATTGCGAGACAGTTACTAAGACGCGGTAGGTATGTCTCTGACTCTTGATGTCTCAATAAGGCGACTGTGTTTCCTCTCTCTTCCCTTCTGTTCCTTGTCGAACATTTATTCTAATTCGGTAAGAGATAGATTATCTAAAAAAACGCATTTGTGATTGACCCGTAAGGGGATCGAACCCTCGACACCGTGCTCTTAGCACGGCGCTCTAACCAACTGAGCTAACAGGTCATTGACGATTCCAGATAAGTTAGGATTTTATTAACAATCAACATTTTATTTGATTTGATGGAATTTCACTAACAAAGCACCTTTTTCCAAATATTACCCGAAGATCATTGTTCATTAAAAATGCTGAGAAACAGAGAGTAAGCTTTATACTTGCGTCATTTACAAAGTATGAAACAGATTTTTTTGTTGATTTATTTTTTATTTTTTTATTATTATTTTTATTTATTATTTTTTTTTTTTTGACAGTGAGTAACTACGACTTGAAGTGGGTGGGGGACCCGGCCTGTCGATTGCCAACCCCCCCCCCCCCGATTATAATGATATAAACACTTTTAAATTTGTTTTTCTTATATAAGAATGAATGTCCTTTACAATCAAGCAAGTAAAAAAAAAAGAAAAGAAAAAAAAGGCTATTCATTCATTCATTTACTGAATTGATTTATTGAAAGCGTAATCACATCAGTGGAGACGGTTGTCTATGGTAGAGAGAGAGAGAGAGAGAGAGAGAGAGAGAGAGAGAGAGAAAGAGAGAGGGAGAGAGAGAGAGAGAGAGAGAGAGAGAGAGAGAGAGAGAGAGAGAACGAATGAAGGAATATCGAGTCAAAACACAGTCCCGATTATTATGTGTGAATTTCGATTCTTTTCGCCGAGGTGAACGTTGTCCTTCATATATGGGTGTAATATATATGAATGTATTTATAGTATACATTTATACACACACGCATACACACACATATTTATATGTGTGTGTGTGTGTGTGTGTGTGTGTGTGTGTGTGTGTGTGTGTATGATTATTATTCGAAGAGCAAAAGCGTCGTCTTACAACAACAAAGAAATTCAAAATTCATTTCTTCCGAACTGTTCATTGGGAGACAGCGAGACAGTGTTTCGAAGACGCAGTAGGTATGTCTCTGATTCTTGAGAAGTTTCAGTAAGGCGACTGTTTCCTCTCTCTTCTCTTGTTCTTTACCAAACACTATTTATAATTCGATAAAAACTATATTATGTAAAATACACTGCCTGTTGGCCCGTAAGGGGATCGAACCCTCGACATCCGCGTTACTAGCACGACGCTCTAACCAACTGAGCTAACAGATCCATAAGTAAGGTTTCACTTCGATCGAATTTAATTAACAAAACAATTTGCAAAAAATATCTGAAGGGTCTAATTCATCATCAAGCGCCTTGTTTCGCCTAATAATACATGGAGTCAACCTCAAAATGAGTCAAACTGGTAGCCATTATCTCCAAGCCTTCGACCTCAGTCCATGTGAAAGGAAAATCATAAATTCTCAGACTGAATGGACAACCAGGAGAGAAACCGAAAGCAGATCTTCCAACACTTGTTCTTAACTCAAATCAGACTTAATGAGGGAAATTCCTGAACAAAAGAGCATTAGACAAATTTTAAAATTCTTTCCCCGTCGTAGTGCCATCGAGCTTGAGGGCCCTCGGCTTAATAAGAATAGATTATATTGCAAATTATTAAACTAAAATGTAGGATGTAACACATTTCCTTGAATAATTATATGAACAATAAATGAAAATAAAAATGCGACTGACGAATATCATTTCATTTTCTTCAAAACTTATTGACAAAAATAAGTACGATTTTCGGTTTGTAATATAGATCAAAGTTAAAAGTTATATTGTGATAATTGAACAGGTGTTAATAAGTGTCTCTTACTTTACTTACTTTTGTTTTAATCATCAAGGTGTTTTAGATCCATTTATGATTATATATATATATATATATATATATATATATATATATATATATATATGTGTGTGTGTGTGTGTGTGTGTGTGTGTGTGTGTGTGTGTGTGTGTGTGTATGTGTGTGTGTGTGTGTGTGTGTGTGTATGTGTGTGTGTGTATGTGTGTGTGTGTGTGTGTGTGTGTGTGTATGTATGCATGTATGTATACGCGTGGGTGTGTGCCTGTGATTGTCTGCAAAGGACTTTATATATATATATATATATATATATATATATATATATATAGTATCACTGTAGCCCCTTTGGTGGGGGGGGGGGGCACTACATAATCAACAGGCCGGGTCCCCCCCCACTCACCCACCCACCCTTAGCATAATTTAAAGACGATAATATTGAAATAATGAGAAGCATTAGTAAACGGTGTTGATGTAGGAAATATAATGTTGAATGGCTCTATAATCCCTTGATGATCCAAGAAATGTAGGCAAGGTAACAGGCTTTTATTGACACCTTTTCAGATATCGGAATATCATTTTTATCTCTGCTTTAGATTACAAAACGAAAATCAAAGTTACTCTTCCTGTCAAGATTTTTTTTTTCTTTTTTTTTTTTAATCTGATAGTTTCATACGTTCTAAATAACTCAAATATCAAACACAGATCTCGGTAACTTACAGGGAGACATGCAGGGAGATGTACACATAAACCCACATGCACACGCACACGCCCATGCACGCATCTGACCTACACCATATTTCTCGAGAAAAGTTCCCATCTCGTCAAAACTTCAGGAAAGAATGATGGATTTTTAGTCGTAAGGAGGGATTGGAAAGTGAAATTCGGACCAAAACCAAGGAGAGAAAAGTGTGCTTCCAATTCAGTTGAAAGCAAGAAAAATGTTCTAGTATTCAGGAAATGTTCTTTTGAAAGCTTAAGCATATATCCCTGGACACAGCTAAGGCTTGTGATAAATAAAGCATTTTCCATTTATTGAACTGATTCATCGAAAGCTCAAGACGTCGGGAGAAGGAACAGCCAGACAAGGTTCACTCGCGCGAAATTTCAGATTTGCGCGAATCTCGATTCTTTTGGCCGAGGTGAACGTTGTCCTTCATGCTCATAGAAAACGAAATTCATGAAATTCAAGTTCGATAAACAGGCCATTTTCACACACACGCGCATAAATAAATAAATAAATAAATAAATAAATAAATAAATAAATAAATAAATAAATAAATAAACAAATAAAAAATATATATATACTTATATAACATATATACATATATATGTGTGTGTGTATGAATATATGATTATTATTGCAAGAGAAATGACATCGTCTAACAATAACAAATCAGTTCAATCATTTCTTCCGAACTGTTCATTGGGAGACAGCGAGACAGTTACTAAGACGCGGTAGGTATGTCCCTGACTCTTGATAAGTTTCAATAAAGCGACTAAGTTTCCTTTCTCTTCCCTTCTGTTCCTTAACGAACACTAATTTGAATTCAATAAGAGATAGGTTAACTAAAAATACGAGACGTGTTGCCCGTAAGGGGATCGAACCCTTAACACCCGCCTTGTTAACACGGCGCTCTAACCAACTGAGCCAACAGGCAAAGAATTACATATTTTAATGGATAGAGTGTACTGAATGATCAACACCTCATTCTAAAAATTAGCTGAAGGTTCTAATTTATTATCATACGCCTTATTTTCACCTATTGATATACGGAGTCAAAATCAGAGAGGTTCAAACTGGTAGACATTATATTCAGGCCTTCGATCTTAGTCCATGTGAAAGGAAAATCATAAATGTTCCTATTGTATGGGCAATCAGGAGAGCTGACGAATTGTAGATTCATCCCGTACTTGATTTGTTGTCGAACGTAAATCAGATTCAATGAGGAAAATTCATGAACAGAAGAGGACAAATGGACAAATTCTACCGTTCTTTCCCCATCATAGTGTCATCTGGTGCGATACAGTTAACGCACGAATCCAGGGGTTCATTTTGAGCTCAGGGGGACCAGGGCATGTCGAGCTCGAGGGCCTCTCAGGATGATAGGAAAAGATTATATGGCAAATCATTATAGGAACTAAAATGTAGGATGCATCACATTTCATAAGATAAATAGATAAATTGAACTATGATTTTCAGTTTAAAACATAGACCATAGTTGAAAGGTATATTGCGATAATTAAACAGGTGTTAATAAACACCTTTTACTTTACCTTCATATTTTGCATCATCATTGCATTATCAATCCATTCATGATTATGATTTGTGAATGAACACTGTTTACTTTTTTTAATATTGTACAATTATCAATTTATTAACTTATTCGATTGGAGGCCAGCCTGTAGAATTTCTGCCCCCCCCCCACGGGTAATGAATTTGTTTTAATAATACTAATTTTCTATTTGTTTCCACACACACACTCTCTCTCTCTCTCACACACACATACATATACATGTATGTATGTATATGCATAAATATAATCATATATTGTATATATTAATATATATATATATATATATATATATATATATATATATATATATATGCATATCTTATGTATATCTTATATATTCCATATACCATATATATTACATATATATATTATATATGTAGATAGATATGTAGATGGTGTGATAGAATAATATTTGTACGAATGAAGACAAAGACGCTTGTATAATAATAATAATAACGCAGCCCCCCATACGTATATATGTATATATATATGTATATGTGTGTGTGTGTGTGTGTGTGTGTGTGTGTGTGTGTGTGTGTGTGTGTGTGTGTGTGTGTGTGTGTGTGTGTGTGTGTTCGTTTATATTCATGATTCTTATTCCAAGAGAAAAAAAAATCGTCCTACAGTAAATCAATTCAAAATTGATTTCTTCCGAACGGTTCATCAGGAGATTGCGAGACAGTTACGAAGACGCGGTAGGTATGTCTCTGACTCTTGATGTCTCAATAAGGCGACTGTGTTTCCTCTCTCTTTCCTTCTGCTCCTTGTCGAACATTTATTCTAATTCGGTAAGAGATAGATTATCTAAAAAATAGCATTTGTGATGACCCGTAAGGGGATCGAACCCTCGACACCGTGTTCTTAGCACGGCGCTCTAACCAACTGAGCTAACAGGTCGTTGACGATACTATATAAGTTAGGATTTTATTAACAATCAACATTTTATTTGATTTGATGGAATTTCACTAACAAAGCACCTTTTTCCAAATATTACCAGATGATCATAGTTCATTAAAAATGCTGAGAAATAGAGAGTAAGCTTTATACTTGCGTCATTTACAAAGTATGAAACAGATTTTTTTGTTGATTTTTTTTTTTTTTTTTTTTTTTTTTTTGACTGAGTTGAAGTGGATTGGGGACCCGGCCTGTCGATTGCCTAGCCCCCCCCCCCCCCGATTATAATGATATAAACACTTTTAAATTTGTTTTTCTTATATAAGAATGAATGTCCTTTACAATCACACACACACATACATACATATATATATATATATATATATATATATATATATATATATATATATATGTCAAGCTGAATAGATAAATAACATTATTCGTGACGCAAAACGCGCGATTTCCGTGAAGCAGTTAACGGGAATACGAGACTTCGAGCAGGAAAGGCGAGCACATCATGAGGCGAATCATTTGCAAAAGGAAATCACATCCAAACCAACCGACTTCTTACCGTGCGTCGCCGAATTTCCGACTTTCTTGAAATCCTTCGAATGCTTCGTAGGATCACCAGAAAAGGTTCGAAACGTTCCGCTCATTTGCAGCTCATAATGCGACTGTTTATCTTTGTGTGTGTACACATTACTGTGTCTGTCTGTATTCATGTGTGTGTGTGTGTGTGTGTGTGTGCGCATATATGTGCACAAGTGTTTGATGAGGTTAGATTCTGGTCCAATCTGAGTAAATCTAAGGACGATGCGCCGCTTTTAAGTAGCCTCCAGAGGAAAAGAAAATCTGTGATAAATAAGGAAAACAGATTCTGCTCAAACGCGAGCTTCAAGTCTTTACTTTTCTGTGTATTGATAATTTTTCTCACTTGATTTCAGAGCCATTCTTCTTTAGGAAATGATAGAAGAAAACTGTGCTAATAAAAACACACCCTGGCCTTATCTTATATTTGCAAGCATTCGCACACAGTCTACATAACTTCTCTTCCCAAATACATACAGAGAGAATGTCGGTATACAAGCAGCCACAACCACCGACACAGAGACACACGTACACATAAACACACATGCATACGCACATACCAATGTACGTATCTGACCTACACCATATTTCTCGAGAAAAGTTCCCATTTCGTCAAAGATTCAGGGAAGAATGACGAAGTTTTTTCATAAGGAGGGATTGGAAAGTGAGATTTTGACCAAAACCAAGGAGAGAAAGTTTCCAATTCAGTTCAAAAAAGGAAAATGTTCTTTTGAAATCTTAAGCATATATTTCTTATTAACATACTGGAGACAGCTACAGAGCAAGTGAAAAAAGAAGCTATTCACATTCATTAATTTATTGAATTGATTTATTGAAAGCGTAATCATATCAGTGGAAATGGTTATCAATGGTTGAGAGAAAGAGAAAGAGAGAGAGAAACGAGTGAAGGAATATTGAGTCAAAACACAGTCCCGAATAAAAGGTTTGTGTAAATTTCGGTTCTTTTCGCCGAGGTGAACGTTGTCCTTCATATATGGGTGTAATATATATGAATGTATTTATAGTATACATTTACACACACACACACACATATTACAACAATAAAGAAATTCAAAATTCATTTCCTCCAAACTGTTTATTGGGAGACAGCGAGACAGTATTTCGAAGACGCAGTAGGTATGTCTCTGATTCTTGAGAAGTTTCAGTAAGGCGACTGTTTCCTCTCTCTTCTCTTGTTCTTTACCAAACACTATTTATAATTCGATAAGAACTATATTATGTAAAATATATCATATATTGGCCCGTAAGGGGATCGAACCCTCGACATCCGCGTTAACAGCACGGCGCTCTAACCAACTGAGCTAACAGATCGATAACTATAAGTTTCACTTCGAATTTAATTGACAAAACTATTTGCAAAAAATATCTGAAGAGTCTAATTCATCATCAAGCGTCTTGTTTCGCCTAATAATACATGGAGTCAACCTCAAAATGAGTCAAACTGGTAGCCATTATCTTCAAGCCTTCGACCTCAGTCCATGTGAAAGGAAAATCTTAAATTCTCAGACTGAATGGACAACCAGGAGAGAAACCGAAAGCAGATCTTCCAACACTTGTTCTTAACTCAAATCAGACTTAATGAGGGAAATTCCTGAACAAAAGAGCATTAGACAAATTTTAAAATTCTTTCCCCGTCGTAGTGTCATCGAGCTTGAGGGCCCTCGGCTGAATAAGAATAAATTATATTGCAAATTATTAAACTAAATTGTTGGATGGAACACATTTCCTTGAATAACTATATGAACAATAAATGAAAATAAAAATGCGACTCAGTTCATTTTTTTCTAAACTTATTGACAAGAATAAGTACGACTTTAGGTTTGTAATATAGATCAAAGTTAAAATTTATATTGTGATAATTGAACAGGTGTTGATAAATGCCTCTTACCTTCTTAGTTTTGTTTTAATCATCAAGGTGTTTTAGATCCATTTATGATTATATATATATATATATATATATATATATATATATATATATATATATATATATATGTGTGTGTGTGTGTGTGTGTGTGTGTGTGTGTGTGTGTGTGTGTGTGTGTGTATGTATGTATGCATGTATGTATGGGTGTGGGTGTGTGCTTGTGAGTGTCTGCAAAGTTCTTTTTCTATATATATAGTATCACTATAGCCCCTTTGGTGTGGGGGGACTACATAATCGACAGGCCGCCCCCCCCCCTTAGCATAATCTAAAGACTTGATAATAGTGAAATAATGAGAAGCATTAGTAAACGGTGTTGATGTAGGAAATATAATGTTGAATGGCTCTATAATCCCTTGGTGATCCAAGAAATGTAGGCAAGGTAACAGGCATTTATTGACACCTTTTCAGATATCGGAATATATATATTTTTTTTCTCTGCTTTAAATTAGAAAACGAAAATCAGTTACTCTTACTGTCAAAAAGTAAGTTTTTTTTTCTATCTGATAGGTTCATACGTTCTAAATAACGCAAATAACAAGCTTTCTCTCCATTTCTCATTATTTTCCTAAAGAATTAGAGAATCTTCCGTTATCATTTGTAAAAAAGAGCTGATTGTTGGCGAAATTCTCTCAGACTGAACAAGACATCCATCGGCCTGTCGGTCGGACGCCGTGCGACTAAGGCGGACGTCGAGGGTCGACCAATTTGCGAAATTTTATACTTGTCAATTAATGAAGTTGTGCGAAGGGGGGAGGGGGAGTGAATGGGGGGGGGGGCATGGCCTGTCGATTTCCTCATGTCCCCCCCATACACACACACACATGGATTATGAATTAGTTTTAATGAGAAAATAAATTTTTATGTTTTTTCAGTTCTTATAAAAGTTATTTGAGCACACAAACATCTATCTATCTATATACATATAGATAGATAATTAAATATATATACATACATATGTATACAGTTATATCTACATATATGTATGTGTGTGTGTGTTTGTCTGTGTGTATGCATAAGCGTACAGAAATAAATAGATAAATAAGTAGATTAGTGAGTAATAGAGAAAACAGTAATTCGTATGGAGACAAAGACCTTTTTACATTCAAAAACGCACCCAAGCTTTACACTATATTTGTATACTTGCAAGCATTCGCACACAGATCTCGGTAACTTACCGGGAGACATGCAGGGAGATGTACACATAAACCCACATGCATACGCACACGCCCATGCACGCATCTGACCTACACCATATTTCTCGAGAAAAGTTCCCATCTCGTCAAAACTTCAGGAAAGAATGATGAATTTTTAGTCGTAAGGAGGGATTGGAAAGTGAAATTTGGACCAAAACCAAGGAGAGAAAAGTGTGCTTCCAGTTCAGTTGAAAGCAAGAAAAATGTTCTAGTATTCAGGAAATGTTCTTTTGAAAGCTTAAGCATAACTTCTCTTCGCAAACACAGATAAAATGTCGGTAAACAAGCAGCCACATTAACCGGCACACAGACACACGTACACATAACCCAAATGCATACGCACATATCCTTGCAAGCATCTAACCTACACCATATTCATCGAGAAAAGTTGCCATCTCGCCAAAAAATTCAGGTAAGAAGGAAGAATTTTTAGTCACAAGGAGGAATTGGAAAGTGAAATTTTGACCAAGTCGAAGGAGAGAAAAGTGTGCTTCCAATTCGATTCAAAGAAAGAAAAATGTCTTTTTATTCAGGAAATGTTTTTTGAAAGCTTGAACATATATCAATGGAAGCAGCCACTGCATACGTTGGTTGTGAAAATAGAGAATTTTTTTATTTATCTATTCATTAAATTGTTTATTGAAAGCTTAAGTATATGCTAAAAAGAAAGAAAGAAAGAACGAGAGAAGGAATTTTAAGACAAAATACACTCGTAAAATTTCAGATTTGGGTGATTTTATTTTCGCCGAGGGAAATGTCCTTCATAATCACAGGAAGCGAAATTAATGAAATCCAAGTTTACACACGCTATAAAAAGGCCATTTTCCCATATGTTCACACGCAATATGCCCGCTATCCTCTTAGGTTAACCGATTTTCTCGCAGTCTGTTTAGTGCTGTTAAAAGCAGGGGATCTCGTGACGTAATCAGGACATACCTTTTAAAGACATCCACACATGCACGCACGCATTCTTACACTCTGTCAATTCAAAATTCATTTCTTCCGAACTGTTCATTGGGAGACCGCGAGACAGTGTCACTAAGACGCGGTAGGTATGTCTCTGACTCTTGATAAGTTTCAATAAAGCGACTAAGTTTCCTTTCTTTTCCCTTCTGTTCTTTACCGAACACTAATTTGAATTCAATAAAAAATGGAGGACTGTTGCCCGTAAGGGGATCGAACCCTTAACACACGCGTTGTTAACACGGCGCTCTAACCAACTGAGCCAACAGGCAAAGAATTACATTTCATAATGGATAGAGTGTACTGAATGATCAACACCTCATTCTAAAAATTAGCTGAAGGTTCTAATTTATTATCATACGCCTTATTTTCACCTATTGATATACGGAGTCAAAATCAGAGAGGTTCAAACTGGTAGACATTATATTCAGGCCTTCGATCTCCATGTGAAAGGAAAATCATAAATGTTCCTATTGTATGGGCAATCAGGAGAGCTGACGAATTGTAGATTCATCCCGTACTTGATTTGTTGTTGTCGAACGTAAAGCAGATTCAATGAGGAAAATTCCTGAACAGAAGAGGACAAATGGACAAATTCTAACGTTCTTTCCCCATCATAGTGTCATCTGGTGCGATACAGTTAACGCACGAATCCAGGGGTTCATTTTGAGCTCAGGGGGACCAGGGCATGTCGAGCTCGAGGGCCTCTCAGGATGATAGGAAAAGATTATATGGCAAATAATTATAGAAACTAAAATGTAGGATGGATCACATTTCCTAAAATAAATAGATGAATTGATGAATAGAAAATAAAAGGCGGTCGAGGAAAGCTTCCAATTTCTTTTCCATTTTCCTTAAACTTTTTGACAGGAAAATAACAACGATTTTCAGTTTAAAACATAGACCATAGTTCAAAGGTATATTGCGATAATTAAACAGGTGTTAATAAACACCTTTTACTTTACCTTCATATTTTGCATCATCATTGCATTATCAATCCATTCATGATTATGATTTGTGAATGAACACTATTTGTTTATTTTTAAATATTTTACAATTATCAAGTTATCAACTTATTCGATTGGAGGTCATCCTGTAGAATTTCTGCCCCCCCCCCCCCCCATAAACACGGGTTATGAATTCGTTCTAATAATATTAATTTTCTATTTGTTTCCACACACACACACTCTCTCTCTCTCTCTTACACACACACATACTCTCTCTCTCTCTCACACACACACACACACATACTCTCTCTCTCACACACACACACATCCATATATATGCATGTATGTATATGCATAAATATAAATATCATATATATATATATATATATATATATATATATATATATATATATATATATATTTATATGTATATCTTCTGTATATCTTATATATTGCATATACCATATATATTACATATATATGTATTATATATGTAGATAGATATGTAGATGGTAAGTGGTAGAAAAAAATATTTGTACGAATGAAGACAAAGACGCTTGTATAATAATGATAATAATAATAATAATAATAACGCAGCCCCCCATGCGTATATATGTATATATATATATGTATATATATATGTGTGTGTGTGTGTGTGTTCGTTTATATTCATGATTCTTATTCCAAGAGAAAAAAAAGTCGTCCTACAGTAAATCAATTCAAAATTGATTTCTTCCGAACGGTTCATCAGGAGATTGCGAGACAGTTACTAAGACGCGGTAGGTATGTCTCTGACTCTTGATGTCTCAATAAGGCGACTGTGTTTCCTCTCTCTTCCCTTCTGTTCCTTGTCGAGCATTTATTCTAATTCGGTAAGAGATAGATTATCTAAAACAAGATGATGAATTGGCCCGTAAGGGGATCGAACCCTCGACATCCGCGTTATGAACACGGCGCTCCAACCAACTGAGCTAACAGGACGGTATGTGTAGCAAACAAGATGATAGGATTTCATTAACAACTACCGTGTGATTTCATTTGATGGAATTTCACTAACCAAGAGCACCTTTTTCCAAATATTACCCGAAGATCATAGCTCATGAAAATGCTGAAAAATAGAGAGTAAGCTTTATATTTGCGTCATTTACAAAGTATGAAACTCAGATTTTTACATTTATTTTTCTTATTGACAGAAGGAGTAACTACGACTTGAAGTGGGTGGGGGACCCGGCCCGTCGATTGCCTAGCCCCCCCCCCCCCCCGATTATAATGCTATAAACACTTTTAAATTTGTTTTTCTTATATAAAATTGAATGTCCTTTACAGATATCACACACACACACAGACACACGCACGGACACAGACACACACACACACACACACACACACACACACACACACACACACACACACATATATATATATATATATATATATATATATATATATATATATATATATATATATATATATATATGTCAAGCTGAATAGATAAACAACATTATTCGTGACGCAAAACGCGCGATTTCCGTGAAGCAGTTAACGGGAATACGAGACTTCGAGCAGGAAAGGCGAGCACATCATGAGGCGAATCATTTGCAAAAGGAAATCACATCCAAACCAACCGACTTCTTACCGTGCGTCGGCGAATTTCCGACTTTCTTGAAATCCTTCGAATGCTTCGTAGGATCACCAGAAAAGGTTCGAAACGTTCCGCTCATTTGCAGCTCATAATGCGACTGCTTATTTTTGTGTATAATATATAAGATGTATATAATATATAAAATATATATAATATATATTATATATATGAAATATATATTATATATATGAAATATATATTATATATATAAATTATATATATATATATTATATATATGATATATTATATACATTATATATATATAATATAAATATATTATATATATATTATATATATATACTTATATATTATATATATATAATGTATATAATATATAAAATATAAAGCTTACTCTTTTTTCTCAGCATTTTTCATGAGCTATGATCTTCTGGTAATATTTGGAAAAAGGTGCTTTGTTAGTGAAATTCCATCAAATCAAATAAAATGTTGATTGTTAATAAAATCCTAACTTATCTGGAATCGTCAACGATCTGTTAGCTCAGTTGGTTAGAGCGCCGTGCTAAGAATACGATGTCGAGGGTTCGATCCCCTTACGGGCCAAGTTGAAAAGGTTTTTATGATTATCTATCTCTTACCGAATTAGAATAAATGTTCGACAAGGAACAGAAGGGAAGAGAGAGGAAACAAAATCGCCTTTTTTAAACGTATCAAGAGTCAGGGACATACCTTCTGCGTCTTAGTAACTGTCTCGCTGTCTCCCAATGAACAGTTCGGAAGAAATGAATTTTGAATTGATAGAGTGTAAGAATGCGTGCGTGCATGTGTGGATGTCTTTAAAAGGTATGTCCTGATTACGTCACGAGATCCCCTGCTTTTAACAGTACTAAACAGACTGCGAGAAAATCGGTTAACCTAAGAGGATAGCGGGCATATTGCGTGTGAACATATGGGAAAATGGCCTTTTTATAGCGTGTGTAAACTTGGATTTCATTAATTTCGCTTCCTGTGATCATGGAGGACATTTTTCTTGACGAAAATTAATTTACACAAATCTGAAATTTCACGTGTACTTTGTCTCAATATTCCTTCTCTCGTTCTTTCTTTTTCTTTCTTTCTTTTTAGCATATAAAGTCGATGTCTCCACTGATGTGTTTAAGCTTTCAATAAACAATTTAATGAATAGATGAATGAAAATTAAAAAATCTCGATTTTCTCAACCAACGTATGCAGTGGCTGGTTCCATTGATATATGTTCAAGCTTTCAAAGAACATTTCCTGAATAAAAGGGCATTTTTTCTTTCTTTGAATCGAATTGGACACACTTTTCTCTCCTTCGTTGTGGTGAAATTTCACTTTCCAATCCCTCCTTACGACTAAAAATTCATCACGAGATGGCAACATTTCTCGAGAAATATGGTGTAGGTTAGATGCGTGCATGGGTATGTGCGTATGAATGTGGGTTTATGTGTATGTGATTTTTTTTTTCTTTTTTAAATTCATCTATTCATTAAATTGTTTATTGAAAGCTGAAGCACATCAATGGAGACGACGACTGTATATGCTAAAAAGAAGGAAAGAAAGAAAGAACGAGAGGAGGAATTTGAAGACAAAGTACACTCGTAAAATTTCAGATTTGTGTAAATTAATTTCGTCAAGGGAAATATCCTTCATAATCACAGGAAGCGAAATTAATGAAATCCAAGTTTACACACGCTATAAAAAGGCCATTTTCCCATATGTTCACACGCAATATGCCCGCTATCCTCTTAGGTTAACTGATTTTCTCGCAGTCTGTTTAGTGCTGTTAAAAGCAGGGGATCTCACGACGTAATCAGGACATACCATTTAAAGACATCCACACATGCACGCACGCATTCTTACACTCTATCAGTTCAAAATTCATTTCTTCCGAACTGTTCATTGGGAGACAGCGAGACGCAGAAGGTATGTCACTGACTCTTGATAAGTTTAAAAAAGGCGATTATGTTTCTTCTCTCTTCCCTTCTGTTCCTTGTCGAACATTTATTCTAATTCGGTAAGAGATAGATTATCTAAAATGATCAATACTTAGACCGTAAGGGGATCGAACCCTTGACATCCGCGTTATCAACACGGCGCTCTAACCAACTGAGCTAACAGGACGATTTCAAATAATTTGCATTCTCACAGTACATTAATTCAAAATTCAATTCTTCCGAACTGTTCATTGAGAGACTAAGACGCGGTAGGTATGTCTCTGATTCTTGACGTTTCAATAAGGCGACTATGTTTCCTCTCTCTTCCCTTCTCTTCTTTACCGAACACTAATTAAATTCAATAAGTGATGTATTACCTAAAAGTTAAATTTTACTGGTCCGTACGTCTTATTTTCACCTATTGATATACGAAGTCAAAATGAGAGTGATTCAAACTGGCAGACATTATTTTCAAGCCGATCTTAGCCCATGTGAAAGGGAAGTCAGAAATGTTCATACTGTTTGGACAATCAGGAGAGCTGACCAAGTGTAGATTCGTCCAATACTTGATTTGTTGTTATGTCGAACGAAAATCAGGAAAATTAATAATACATTTTGTCATCGCAATATAACTTTTAACTATGGTCTACATCAGAAACCAAAAATCATTATTCTTAGTCAGTTTTATATTTATAGATTCATTTAAGGAAATTCCTGAACAGAAGAGGACAAATGGACAAATTCTAACGTTCTTTCCCCATCATAGTGTCATCTGGAGCGATACAGTTAACGCACGAATCCAGGGGTTCATTTTGAGCTCAGGGGGACCAGGGCATGTCGAGCTCGAGGGACTCTCAGCGTAA
>NC_091557.1:42480679-42483179 GCF_042767895.1 Penaeus vannamei
TATATATTGCATATATCATATATACATATTACATATATATATATTATATATGTAGAAAGATATGTAGATGGTGTGGTAGAAAAAATATTTGTACGAATGAAGACAAAGACGCTTGTATAATAATAATAATAATAATAATAATAATAATAATAATAATAATAATAATAATAATAAACGCAGCCCCCCGTACGTTTATATATACATACATACATACATACATACATATATATATATATATATATATATATATATATATATATATATATATATATATATATATATATATACATGTTCGTTTATATTCATGATTCTTATTCCAAGAGAAAAAAAAAGAGTCGTCCTACAGTAAATCAATTCAAAATTGATTTCTTCCGAACAGTTCCTTGTCGAACATTTATTCTAATTCGATAAGAGATATATCATCCAAAAAGTTATCTTTATAGTCCGGTAAGGGGATCGAACCCTCGACATCGCTTTCTTAGCACGGCGCTCTAACCAACTGAGCTAACAGGGCGTTCTCTATTCTAGAAAAGTTGATAGGATTTTATTAACAACCAACATTTGATTTGATTTGATGGAATTTCACTACCAAAGAGCACCTTTTTCCAAATATTACCCGATGATCATAGCTCATTAAAAATGCTGAGAATTAGAGAGTAAGCTTTATATCTGCGTCATTTACAACGTGTGAAACACTTAATTTTTTAAAATTTATTTTTCTTATTGACAGTAAGAGTAACTACGACTTGAAGTGGGTGGGGGACCCGGCCTGTCGATTGCCTAGCCCCCCCCCCCCCCCGATTACAATGATATAAACACTTTTAAATTTGTTTTTCTTATATAAAAATGAATGTCCTTTACAGATATCACACACACACACACACACACACACACACACACACACACACACATATATATATATATATATATATATATATATATATATATATATATATATATATGTCAAACTGAATAGATAAATAACATTATTCGTGACGCAAAACGCGCGATTTCCGTGAAGCAGTTAACGGGAATACGAGACTTCGAGCAGGAAAGGCGAGCACATCATGAGGCGAATCATTTGCAAAAGGAAATCACATCCAAACCAACCGACTTCTTACCGTGCGTCGGCGAATTTCCGACTTTCTGGAAATCCTTCGGATGCTTCGTAGGATCACCAGAAAAGGTTCGAAACGTTCCGCTCATTTACAGCTCATAATGCGACTGTTTATTTTTGTGTGTACACATTACTGTGTCTGTCTGTATTCATGTGTGTGTGTGTGCGCATATATGTGCACAAGTGTTTGATGAGGTTAGATTCTGGTCCAATCTGAGTAAATCTAAGGACGATGCGCCGCTTTTAAGTCGCCTCCAGAGGAAAAGAAAATCTGTGATAAATAAGGAAAACAGATTCTGCTCAAACGCGAGCTTCAAGTCTTTACTTTTCTGTGTATTGTTAATTTTTCTCACTTGATTTTTTCAGCCATTCTCCTTTAGGAAATGATAAAAGAAAACTGTGCTAATAAAAACACACCCTGGCCTTATATGATATTTGCATATTTGCAAGCATTCGCTTGAGTAAGAATGCGTGCGTGCATGTGTGGATGTCTCTAAATGATTTGGCCTGATTACGTCACGAGATCCCCTGCTTTTAACAGCACTAAACAGACTGCGAGAAAATCGGTTAACCTAAGAGGATAGCGGGCATATTGCGTGTGAACATATGGGAAAATGGCCTTTTTATAGCGTGTGTAAACTTGGATTTCATTAATTTCGCTTCCTGTGATCACGAAGGACATTTTCCTTGACGAAATTAATTTACACAAATCTGATTTTACGAGTGTCTTAGTATTCGTTCTTTCGTTCTTTCTTTCTTTCTTTTTAGCATATACAGTCGTCGTCTCCACTGATGTGCATAAGCTTTCAATAAACAATTTAATGAATAGATGAATAATAATAGAAAAAAAAAATCACATACACATAAACCCACATTCATACGCACATACCCATGCACGCATCTAACCTACACCATATTTCTCGAGAAATGTTGCCATCTCGTGATGAATTTTTACTCGTAAGGAGGGATTGGAAAGTGAAATTCAACCACAACGAAGGAGAGAAAAGTGTGCTTCCAATTCGATTCAAAGAAAGAAAAATGCCCTTTTATTCAGGAAATGTTTTTTGAAAGTAGCTGGAGCATATATCATTGGAAGCAGCCACTGCATACGTTGGTTGAGAAAATCGAGATTTTTTTTTTTAAATTCATCTATTCATTAAATCGTTTATTGAAAGCTTAAGCACATCAGTGGAGACGACGGCTATATATGGTACAAAAGAAAGAAAGGAAGAACGAGAAGGAATATTGAGACAAAGTACACTAGTAAAATTTCAGATTTGTGTAAATTAATTTTCGCCAAGGAAAATGTCCTCCATGATCACAGGAAGCGAAATTAATGAAATCCAAGTTTACACACGCTATAAAAAGGCCATTTTCCCATAT
>NC_091557.1:42490679-42515679 GCF_042767895.1 Penaeus vannamei
TGTGTATGTATGCATCCATATGCATATGTATGTATGTACACGTATATATATACATATACATATACATACATACACACACACACATGTATATGTATATATGCATATATGCATATGCATATATACATATATATATCTATATATATAAATTTATATATATCTATATTTGTGTGTGCGTATGTGTGTATATTCATACACGTGCATACATGCATACATGGAAAGGCACTCTGGCTTTATATAATATTTGCATATTTGCAAGCATTCGCACACAGGTCTTCATATCTTCTCTTCGCAAACACAGATGAAATGTCGGTAAACAAGCAGCCACATTAACCGGCACACAGACACACGTACACATAAACCCAAATGCATACGCACATATCCTTGCAAGCATCTAACCTACACCATATTCATCGAGAAAAGTTGCCATCTCGCCAAAAAATTCAGGTAAGAAGGAAGAATTTTTAGTCACAAGGAGGAATTGGAAAGTGAAATTTTGACCAAGTCGAAGGAGAGAAAAGTGTGCTTCCAATTCGATTCAAAGAAAGAAAAATGTCCTTTTATTCAGGAAATGTTTTTTGAAAGCTTGAACATATATCATTGGAACCAGCTACTGGTTATAAAAAAAGAGAATTTGTTTATTTATCTATTCATTAAATTGTTTATTGAAAGCATAAGCACATCAGTGGAGACGACGACTGTATGTGCTAAAAAAGAAAAGAAAAGAAAAAAAACGAAAAAAAAAAACAAGAGAACGAATATTGACACAAAATACACTCACGTAAAATTTCAGATTTGGGTGATTTTATTTTCGCCGAGGGAAATGTCCTTCATAATCACAGGAAGCGAAATTAATGAAATCCAAGTTTACACATGCTATAAAAAGGCCATTTTCCCATATGTTCACACGCAATATGCCCGCTATCCTCTTAGGTTAACCGATTTCCTCGCAGTCTGTTTAATACTGTTAAAAGCATAAATGTTCCTATTGTATGGGCAATCAGGAGAGCTGACGAATTGTAGATTCGTCCAATATTTGATTTGTTGTTGTCGAACGTAAATCAGATTCAATGAGGAAAATTCCTGAACAGAAGAGGACAAATGGACAAATTCTAACGTTCTTTCCCCATCATAGTGTCATCTGGAGCGATACAGTTAACGCACGAATCCAGGGGTTCATTTTGAGCTCAGGGGGACCAGGGCATGTCGAGCTCGAGGGCCTCTCAGGATGATAGGAAAATATTATATGGCAAATCATTATAGGAACTAAAATGTAGGATGGATCACATTTCCTAAAATAAATAGATAAATTGATGAATAAAAACTAAAATGCGGCTGACGAAAACTTCCAATTTCTTTTCCAGTTTCCTAAAACTTTTTGACAGGAAAAATAACTTTTACTTTACCTTCATATTTTGCATCATCATTGCATTATCAATTCATTCATGATTATGATTTGTGAAAGAACACTGTTTATTTTTTTTTTTTTATATTTTCAATTATCAATTTATTAACTAATTCGATTGAAGGCCAGCCTGCGAAATTTCTGCCCCCCCCCCCCAACCCCCCTCCCCCCCCACACACACACGGGTTATGAATTCGTTTTAATAATGCTAATTTTCCATTTGTTTCTACTCTCTCTCTCTCTCTCTCTCTCTCTCTCTCTCTCTCTCTCTCTCTCTCTCTCATACACATATGTGTATGTATGTATATTCATAAATATAAATTTCATATATTGTAAATGTACATTATATATATATATATATATATATATATATATATATATATATATATATATATATATATATATATATATATATATTTATATATATATATATATATATATATATATATATATATATATATATATATAATGTATATCTTATATATTGCATATATCATATATACATATTTCATATATATATATATATATATATATATATATATATATATATATATATATATATATATACATATATATATATATTACATGTAGATAGATATGTAGATGGTAAGTGGTAGAAAAAATATGTGTACGAATGAAGACAAAGACGCTTGTATAATGATAATAGTAATAAAAACGCAGCCCCCGTATATATATATATATATATATATATATATATATATATATATATATATATATATATATATATATATACAAATATGTGTGTGTGTGTGTGTGTGTGTGTCTGTTCGTTTATATTCATGATTCTTATTCCAAGAGAAAAAAATCCAGGAGATTGCGAGACAGTTACTAAGACGCGGTAGGTATGTCTCTGACTCTTGATGTCTCAATAAGGCGACTGTGTTTCCTCTCTCTTCCCTTCTGTTCCTTGTCCAACATTTCTTCTAATTCGGCAAGAGATAGATTATCTAAAATCCCTTTCCATCTTGGCCCGTAAGGGGATCGAACCCTCGACATCGTGTTCTTAGCACGGCGCTCTAACCAACTGAGCTAACAGGTCGCTGTCATTATTACACAAGTTAGGATTTTATTAACAATCAACATTTTATTTGATTTGATGGAATTTCACTAACAAAGCACCTTTTTCCAAATATTACCCGAAGATCATAGCTCATGAAAAATGCTGAGAAATAAAGAGTAAGCTCTATATCTTATATATTATATATATTATATATATATAATAGATAAGTATATATATATAATATATATATATTATATATATAATATATTTATATTATATGTATATATAATATATTTTTATTATATATATAATATATATAATATATCATATATATATAATATATATATATGATTTATATATATAATATATATTTTATGTATATAATATATATCATATATATTATATATTATATATATTTTATATATTATACACAAAAATAAGCAGTCGCATTATGAGCTGTAAATGAGCGGAACGTTTCGAACCTTTTCTGGTGATCCTACGAAGCATTCGAAGGATTTCCAGAAAGTCGGAAATTCGCCGACGCACGGTAAGAAGTCGGTTGGTTTGGATGTGATTTCCTTTTGCAAATGATTCGCCTCATGATGTGCTCGCCTTTCCTGCTCGAAGTCTCGTATTCCCGTTAACTGCTTCACGGAAATCGCGCGTTTTGCGTCACGAATAATGTTATTTATCTATTCAGTTTGACACACACACACACACACACACACACACAAATATGTGTGTGTGTGTGTGTGTGTGTGTCCGTACGTATGTGTGTGTGTGTGATATCTGTAAAGTACATTTATTTTCATATAAGAATAAAAACAAATTCAAAAGTGTTTATATCAATATAATCGGGGGGGGGGGGGGCTAGGCAATAAACAGGCCGGGTCCCCCACCCACTTCAAGTCGTAGTTACTCTTACTGTCAATAAGAAATGTAAATTTAAAAAATCTAAGAGTTTCATACGTTGTAAATGCCGCAAATATAAAGCTTACTCTCTATTTCTCAGCATTTTTATGAGCTATGATCTTCGGGTAATATTTGGAAAAAGGTGCTCCTTGTTAGTGAAATTCCATCAAATCAAATCACATGTTGGTTGTTAATGAAATCCTATCATCTTGTCGAACATACATAACACCCTGTTACCTCAGTTGGTTAGAGCGCCGTGCTAATAACGCGGATGTCGAGGGTTCGATCCCCTTACGAGCCAAGTTACGATATTTTTTAGATAATCTATCTCTTACCGGATTAGAATAAATGTTCGACAAGGGACAGAAGGGAAGAGAGAGGAAACACAGTCGCCTTATTGAGACATCAAGAGTCAGAGACATACCTACCGCGTCTTCGTAACTGTCTCGCAATCTCCTGATGAACCGTTCGGAAGAAATCAATTTTGAATTGATTTCCTGTAGGACGACTTTTTTTCTCTTGGAATAAGAATCATGAATATAAACGAACACACGCACACACACACACACACAAACACACACATATACATATATATATACATATATACGTATGGGGGGCTGCGTTATTATTATTATTATTATTATCATTATTATACAAGCGTCTTTGTCTTCATTCGTACAAATATTATTCTATCACACCATCTACATATCTATCTACATATATAATATATATATGTAATATATATGGTATATGGAATATATAAGATATACATAAGATATGCATATATATATATATATATATATATATATATATATATATATATATATATATATATACATATATATATTAATATATACAATATATGATTATATTTATGCATATACATACATACATGTATATGTATGTGTGTGTGTGTGAGAGAGAGAGAGAGTGTGTGTGGAAACAAATAGAAAATTAGTATTATTAAAACGAATTCATAACCCGTGGGGGGGGGGGAAGAAATTCTACATGATGACCTCCAATCGAATAAGTTGATAAATTGATAATTGTAAAATATTAAAAACAAGTAAACAGTGTTCATTCACAAATCATAATCATGAATGGATTGATAATGCAATGATGATGCAAAATATGAAGGTAAAGTAAAAGGTGTTTATTAACACCTGTTTAATTACCGCAATATACCTTCAAACTATGGTCTATGTTTTAAACTGAAAATCGTTGTTATTTTCCTGTCAATAAATTTAAGGAAAATGGAAATAAAATTAGAAGCTTTCCTCGACCGCCTTTTATTTTCTATTCATCAATTCATCTATTTATTTTAGGAAATGTGATCCATCCTACATTTTAGTTACTATAATTATTTGCCATATAATCTTTTCCTATCATCCTGAGAGGCCCTCGAGCTCGACATGCCCTGGTCCCCCTGAGCTCAAAATGAACCCCTGGATTCGTGCGTTAACTGTATCGCTCCAGATGACACTATGATGGGGAAAGAACGGTAGAATTTGTCCATTTGTCCTCTTCTGTCCATGAATTTTCCTCTTTGAATCTGATTTACGTTCGACATAACAACAAATCAAGTATGGGATGAATCTACAATTCGTCAGCTCTCCTGATTGCCCATACAATAGGAACATTTATGATTTTCCTTTCACATGGACTAAGATCGAAGGCCTGAATATAATGTCTACCAGTTTGAACCTCTCTGATTTTGACTCCGTATATCAATAGGTGAAAAATATGATAATGAATTAGAATCTTCAGCTAATTTTTTGAATGTGTTGATCATTCAATACACTCTATCCATTATTCAATATAATTCTTTGCCTGTTGGCTCAGTTGGTTAGAGCGCCGTGTTCATAACGCGGGTATCGAGGGTTCGATCCCCTTACGGGCAACACACCCTGAATTTTTAGTTAACATATCTCTTATTGAATTCAAATTGGTGTTCGTTAAAGAACAGAAGGGAAGAGAAAGGAAGCATAGTCGCTTTATTGAAACTTATCAAGAGTTAGACACATTCCTACCGCGTCTTAGTGACACTGTCTCGCTGTCTCCCAATGAACAGTTGGGAAGAAATGAACTTTGAATTGATATGCTGTGAGAATGCATTTAATTTGATTTCGTCCTGTTAGCTCAGTTGGTTAGAGCGCCGTGTTAATAACGCGGATGTTTGAGGGTTCGATTAGATGATATATATCTTACCGAATTGGTATAAAGTTTCGACAAAGAAGAGAAGGGAAGAGAAAGAAAACACAGTCGCCTTTTTGAGACATCAAGAGTCAGAGACATACCTACCGCGTCTTAGTAACTGTCACAATCTCCTGATGAACCGTTAGGAAGAAATGAATTTTGAATTTATTTACTGTGACAATGCAATTGTACATGTATCGTCCTATTAGCTCAGAAGGTTAGAGCGCCGTGTTACTAACGCGGATGTCGAGCGTTCGATCCCCTTACGGGCCAATCGTGCAACGGGTTTTAGATAATCTATCTCTTACCGAATTAGAATAAATGTTCGACAAGGAACAGAAGTGAAGAGAGAGGAAACATAATCGCCTTTTTGAAACTTATCAAGAGTTAGTGACATACCTACCGCGTCTTAGTAACTGTCTCGCTGTCTCCCAATGAACAGTTCGGAAGAAATGATTGAACTGATTTGTTATTGTTAGACGATGTCATTTCTCTTGCAATAATAATCATATATTCATACACACACATATGTATATATGTTATATAAGTATATATATATATATTTATTTATTTATTTATTTATTTATTTATTTATTTATTTATTTATTTATTTATTTATTTATTTATTTATTTATTTATGCGCGTGTGTGTGAAAATGGCCTGTTTATCGAACTTGAATTTCATGAATTTCGTTTTCTATGAGCATGAAGGACAACGTTCACCTCGGCCAAAAGAATCGAGATTCGCGCAAATCTGAAATTTCGCGCGAGTGAACCTTGTCTGGCTGTTCCTTCTCCCGACGTCTTGAGCTTTCGATGAATCAGTTCAATAAATGGAAAATGATTTATTTATCACAAGCCTTAGCTGTGTCCAGGGATATATGCTTAAGCTTTCAGAAGAACATTTCCTGAATACTAGAACATTTTTCTTGCTTTCAACTGAATTGGAAGCTCACTTTTCTCTCCTTGGTTTTGGTCCAAATTTCACTTTCCAATCCCTCCTTACGACTAAAAATTCATCATTCTTTCCTGAAGTTTTGACGAGATGGCAACTTTTCTCGATGAATATGGTGTAGGTCAGATGCGTGCATGGGCGTGTGCGTGTGCATGTGGGTTTATGTGTACATCTCCCTGCATGTCTCCCTGTAAGTTACCGAGATCTGTGTTTGATATTTGAGTTATTTAGAACGTATGAAACTATCAGATTAAAAAAAAAAAAAAGAAAAAAAAATCTTGACAGGAAGAGTAACTTTGATTTTCGTTTTGTAATCTAAAGCAGAGATAAAAATGATATTCCGATATCTGAAAAGGTGTCAATAAATGCCTGTTACCTTGCCTACATTTCTTGGATCATCAAGGGATTATAGAGCCATTCAACATTATATTTCCTACATCAACACCGTTTACTAATGCTTCTTATTGTTTTATAATTATCGTCTTTAAATTATGCTAAGGATGGGGGGGGGTGAATGGGGGCGACCCCCCCCCACCAAAGGGGCTATAGTGATACTATATATATAAAAAAGTCCTTTGCAGACACTCACATACATACATACATACATACATACATATATATATAATCATAAATGGATCTAAGACACCTTGATGATTAAAACAAAACTAAGAAGGTAAGAGGCATTTATCAACACCTGTTCAATTATCACAATAAAAAATTTAACTTTGATCTATATTACAAACCTAAAGTCGTACTTATTCTTGTCAATAAGTTTAGAAAAAAATGAAATAAGTCGCATTTTTATTTTCATTTATTGTTCATATAGTTATTCAAGGAAATGTGTTCCATCCTACAATTCAGTTTAATAATTTACAATATAATTTATTCTTATTCAGCCGAGGGCCCTCAAGCTCGATGACACTACGACGGGGAAAGAATTTTAAAATTTGTCTAATGCTCTTTTGTTCAGGAATTTCCCTCATAAAGTCTGATTTGAGTTAAGAACAAGTGTTGGAAGATCTGCTTCCGGTTTCTCTCCTGGTTGTCCATTCAGTCTGAGAATTTGTGATTTTCCTTTCACATGGACTGAGGTCGAAGGCTTGGAGATAATGGCTACCAGTTTGACTCATTTTGAGGTTGACTCCATGTATTATTAGGCGAAACAAGGCGCTTGATAATGAATTAGACCCTTCAGATATTTTTTGCAAATAGTTTTGTCAATTAAATTCGAAGTGAAACTTATAGTTATCGATCTGTTAGCTCAGTTGGTTAGAGCGCTGTGCTGTTGACGCGGATGTCGAGGGTTCGATCCCCTCACGGGCCAAAGTGCGACAAGTTTTACATAATATAGTTCTTATCGAATTATAAATAGTGTTTGGTAAAGAACAAGAGAAGAGAGAGGAAACAGTCGCCTTACTGAAACTTCTCAAGAATCAGAGACATACCTACTGCGTCTTCGAAACACTGTCTCGCTGTCTCCCAATAAACGGTTTGGAGGAAATGAATTTTGAATTTCTTTATTGTTGTAAGACGACGCTTTTGCTCTTCGAATAATAATCACATGTACACACACACACACACACACACACACACACATATATATATATATGTGTGTGTGTGTGTGTGTGTGTGTAAATGTATACTATAGATATATTCATATATATTACACCCATATATGAAGGACAACGTTCACCTCGGCGAAAAGAACCGAAATTTACACAGATCTGAGTTTATTCGGGACTGTGTTTTGACTCAATACTCCTTCACTCGTTTCTCTCTCTCTTTCTCTTTCTCTTTCAACCATTGATAACCGTTTCCACTGATATGATTACGCTTTCAATAAATCAATTCAATAAATTAATGAATGAATAGCTTCTTTTTTCACTTGCTCTGTAGCTGTCTCCAGTATATTAATAAGAAATATATGCTTAAGATTTCAAAAGAACATTTTCCTTTTTTGAACTGAATTGGAAACTTTCTCTCCTTGGTTTTGGTCCAAATTTCACTTTCCAATCCCTCCTTACGACTAAAAATCCATCATTCTTTCCTGAAGTTTTGACGAGATGGGAACTTTTCTCGAGAAATATGGTGTAGGTCAGATACGTACATTGGTATGTGCGTATGCATGTGTGTTTATGTATACGTGTGTCTGTGTGTCGGTGGTTGTGGCTGCTTGTATACCGACATTCTCTCTGTATGTATTTGGGAAGAGAAGTTATGTAGACTGTGTGCGAATGCTTGCAAATATAAGATAAGGCCAGGGTGTGTTTTTATTAGCACAGTTTTCTTCTATCATTTCCTAAAGAAGAATGGCTCTGAAATCAAGTGAGAAAAATTATCAATACACAGAAAAGTAAAGACTTGAAGCTCGCGTTTGAGCAGAATCTGTTTTCCTTATTTATCACAGATTTTCTTTTCCTCTGGAGGCTACTTAAAAGCGGCGCATCGTCCTTAGATTTACTCAGATTGGACCAGAATCTAACCTCATCAAACACTTGTGTACATATATGCGCACACACATGAACATATGCATACACAGTAACGTGTACACACACTTACACACACACACGCACAAAAAAAAAAATAAATAAAAATAAAAAAAAAACAGTCGTATTACGAGCAGTATCAGATTTTGATGACGTCACAAAAGTTGCCATTCTGTTTTTGGAAAAAGCACAGAGGGTTTATTTTGATCGCGACGGCACCCACGAACCGGCCGGATAGCCCGCTCTGCTGGCAAGAATTATGCCAAAAAGTGAATGGACAATTTTATAGCGAAATTGATGATAATCTTTCACTAATACCACGATATTCGTGCACTACTGGACGAGCGGTGAATATGGTCGATCATTTTGGTCTTTTCAGCTTTCAAAAAGGATGGAAAATAAGGATTTTAATGGTTATTTTTTGTTGAACAATCATCAAAATAGCCCTGTGGATGAGAAGAGTGGGCGATTATGCTTATTCATGGATGATTCTCAAGTGAATTGCTCGCAGTGGGAGTCAAGCCATAGCCTGTTTTTTCTTCTTCTTCTTCTTCTTCTTCTTCTTCTTCTTCGTCTTCTTCTTCGTCTTCTTCTTTTTTCTTTTTTTTTTTCTTTTTTTTTTTTTTTACTCAGTTTAAAGGAATTAAGTACATCTTTTATTAGTACTTCCATGCACTCAATGAATGGATGAAAGGTATTTCACTCAATGTATAGGATACCAGGCCAACAAGACTTTATGAAGTCAAAAACGCCTAAAAAGCCATTGAAACTTGAACATTGTTGGTTATTGTACAAAATGTAAACATGAACGTGCTATTCTAAAAATAGCCCGGCCTTGTATCGTACACATTAAATTTTAAAAATTCATTCACTCATTGAGTGCATGGAGGTTTTAATAAAAGTAGATATAGTTAATTCCTTCAAGCTGAGTTAAAAATACTTTGGCTTGACTCCCACAAAATCATAATTTTCCATCTATTTTGAAAATTGACAAGAGCAAAATGAATAATAAAGTCTAAGTGTTTTCTTTTTTTCAAAAATAGAATTACAACCTTTGTAACGCCATCGAAATCTGACGTCATGACCTTCTTGAGTTGCTACTGATCTAGCCTTTCCCATTCGGAAAGGCTGAAACTTATTGAAAAGGCATAGGGTCCAAAACCGGCAAAGTCACCGATTTTAGCAAAAAAAAATAATAATAAGGTTCCCAAAATATAGCAAAATGTAGGAAACCGCGTTAATAAAAACAGACATGAAGTTCGTTGAATCCTTTACGCGAACGCATTATGAACGCCTAGACGAACGAAGGTTTTGACGTCATACCAAAACAAACCCCACAAAGTTCAGTAATAATTCTGTTCCCGCAGAAGCAGGTGTTCACGCGGGGTTATCGAGAATGCTGACGTGTAAACTATAAATTTTCTTCTCGTGGCATTAAATGTACTTGGTAAGGGTGTTATTGAAAAGTGTTTACTACCGTTTACTATCTGTTTATTGAGGTACGAGTGCGTGTCGTAAGTTGTCGGTATACTAAGAAAAAAAAATACAACTCTTTTCTACGTGATTCATGTTTAGGCGAATTATATGAGACAGAAAGATAACGTTTGAAAGAAGTTTATCTTATTGTTAAGAGCACGATATTTTGTTTGTTATCTTTGAGGTTTTGGAAGTGTTATCCCCCTCTTCTCTACACTAATTATATCCAAGAATGATAAAATGGTTTATTATTTTCTTTCCATTACACAGATTACTCAACCAACTAAAGTACCTTCTAGTCATGTACTCTGTGATGTTCTTGGTCATATTTTTTTCGTCTTTTTACAGATTGCTTTACGTTTTTAATTATTTTATTTGAGTTTTTATCACTGTGTTTGTATCCTGGTTCACTCCATGCCTCTCCCAACCATTGAAACCAATTTTATATATCTATGAAAGAAAGAGTATATGAAATAAATAGTAGTTGAGGTAAACCAATAATTCCGTAGTTGAAATACAATATATATATATATATATATATATATATATATATATATATATATATATATATATATATATATATATATATATATATGAAATAGTTGTCACAGATTGGAAATAAAATTTATTTGATGTATGGAATATAAAACAGTTGCAAAAGGCAGCTCCTTTTCATATTTTTATTAATGTGTGGCAACCATGATTCAAAAACTATATGAAATTGTTAGATCAGGAAATCCTAATGCATGTTTCAGTAGTGACATTACTATTGAAATATGATTGATTCAAAGAAATAATACTTACTGAACTACTTTGACCTTCACCCTACAATCATAAATGTTATTTCTGGTTTAATCCAGTGGTTTTGGGAAGTAGCTAATTAGAACAGACATGCCACTTACTATTAAGGCCTTGAGTTAATCTTTATATTATGGACACTGTGCAAGGGCAAATTGAAAATTACATTCTTGTAAACGACAAAAAGTCAGTCATTGGATCAAGAAATAATTTGCAAACACCAACAGTAATCCCAGAAATAAAGGAAAAAAGATTGAGGAAATCGCTGCCCACAACCTTAGTCAATTCAGTGTTTCAAGTTTCTGCTTTATCTTTCTGGGTATACCAAGGTGAAGACAACGTTTCCCAGGGGTGTTGAGGGCAGAGCCCCCCATCAACCCTCCGCTGTTCGGGCACACTAATCTTGGTAACTTAGATTGCTGAATAGATTTTGTGAAATGGCATTGGGGACTTTGTCTTTGGTAAGTGTATTTGTGCTGTAAAGATTTACCAGACCTTGTTTCTGAACAAGACAGTTCTTGTTTTGCAATAAAGACAATTAATAAACTAAACAGTGGGCATGGCATGTATTTACATGCCATCCTTGATGGCACTGGGTTAATAAAGAAAAAAAACATATAAAGTATTTTATGTATGAATAGGTAAGTAAATGTATATTTGTAGCTTTATATCAATTGATCATTGGCTTCATTTTAACCTTCTTATTTTACAGATGAACAACAAAACAGCATGATTCTAGCATCAGCTGTACAGTAGCGAAGTCACACAAACAAATAATGCATCGCACATCTCATCACTCAAGCCTTCAAGCATAATGAATTTCCGTCAGAGAATGGCATGGCTATGCCTAGCCTTTTACCTAGCGACTTCCTTTGCTGTTGTGTACTACTTCCTCGACATCGCTGACCAGTATGCTCTATTTTCCCTCGAACATTCAAAGTTGCACAAGTCAGGTGATTCTGACATTCCACTGTGGAAGTTTTGGCACCACATTGGTGATATTCCATTTCCTGTGTTGATGATACTGTTAGCTGTTCCTTATTTTCAAGTTTTTGCAGCCCTCTTTTACTGCACTCTTCCTACTGCTAATAAAAATGTAAATAAGTGCCTTGTGCCAGTTATAGGTTGGATTTATATGTTTCAGAAACTTTTAACAGTTTTCAAAGACCATAATGCTAAAAATTGTGATACTATGCATGAAAACTTACATGTAGTTAGCATGTCATGAATCAACACATTTTCAGGTAAAGTTTTTGGTATTGGGATGAGGTGTTATTGATACACATATGTAACGAATTTCCTCTTAAATGGAGAGTTTTGAATGCATTGAGTTTCCAAAGGCAGTTATTAAAGAGGCATGAACTGTATGAATTATAATGGATAAGAGAAAGATTAAGAAATTGGTAGGGAATTGTGATTTGCTCCCATGCTGTCCAATATTGATATGAATATGAAAGACATAAGATGTATATAACTGAAAAAAAACACACACACACACACACACACACACACACACACACACACACACACACACACACACACACACACACACACACACACACACACACACACACACACACACACACACACACACACACACACACACACACACACACACACACACACACACACACACACACACACACACACACACACACACACACACACACACACACATATATATACACTCAAAGAGACACATTAGATTTACATGTATGTATGTGTGTAACTATATTTACACATTGATAAAGAGATTATTGGCATTTTGGTTAAACTAACCGTCCACTTATTAAATTGTATTGATGCATTGTGAACTGAGCAATTGAATACATCTGTGATGATCCGGTTGGAGGATAATTGTTTTTAAGTCTATTTGTTTTAACATCAAGGAAGCATGAATATATTTTTATGAGATTTTCATCAACTCATCCACATATACATGTGACATATGTATGAGATTAAGTAGAGGCATATGCATATGTGTACACCATCCCTTACACACATACACGTTCACTCATGTTTCAATTCATATGCTTCTTTTCCCATCTTTTCTTCTTCTTGTTCGCACACCCTTTGAGCCTCCTGCAGTCTCCCCTACTCTCTCTCATTCCCTCTCTCTCTCTCTCTTTTTCTTTCCTACCCTTTTCTCTTTCCTTTTTGTTCTGTCTCCTCTTCTTCCTTTTGTCGATCTTGCTCTGCCTCTTCTTGTATTTATTCCACTCCCTGCTCCTCCTGTTTATTCCTGTTTATTCTCAGAGCCATATTCACACTCTGAAAACATTGCTTGTACTCTCATGTGTGGTTAGTATACAGTAATTGTATTCAGTCTGGATTCACATGTTTTACTAATATGAGACCTTTCCATAATTATTTGAGCCTTTTTGACTTGCTTTCATATGCTCATGGTATCATTATACAATGATCTAGTCAATGTGACAACTTGAATTCCAGATATTTGCAGTAGAGAAATTATATGTTTAATTTTGAGTTGTTGAAAATGGAAAGTACTTTGCTGGTTGTTACTGAAAAAAGTCAATGTTGCTGGAAAAGCACAGTATATCATTTACATTTGCCAACGGTGTAATTACAGAAAGGTTGTACATTATCACATTTATATGGGTGGCAGCAATAGTATTTTGCTTTGTTGTAGAAGTGGTGTAAGTAACAGTGTATTTGTTGTTTTTATATTATATTTTTGTGTAATCTGATGTACCTTCCAGCACCAAATGATTGTCACTTTGCATACAAAAACTATGCTAATCTGGAAGCACATTGTTACAATTTCAGTTTGTTGGCTTGCTCCTTTGGTATATTGGATGTGCAGAATTAGTCATTGCTCAGATGGTGATTCAAGTCAATTCATGATTCATTCTTCATTATTTATTTATATTATATTATGAGTTACTTATGTACAATGGGTGATTTATACTCATTTTCAAGTTTGTTTGTTTGTTTTTTTTCCTTTTTTCTTTTTTTCTCTCTCACACCAATAATGAGTATTGCTATTTAATATTTAATTTTTGACATACTATGTACTTGGCTAACTCATCTGTAATACCTTTGAAAAAAGGTAATTTTCACATTCTTATTTTACTTCCAAAAAGTAAAAAAAAAAAAAAAATGAGTTGTAAGATTGATGTTCTTATCACTAGAAATTAAAGTAAATCAGATTTTCATATTTTAAAGCTTATTGTCAAACTCAGAAATTAAGACATATGTCAGGCCCAGGTTATTGACCCATATTTTCATATTCTTTGTTGTAATTGTTAATGGCTCAAATTAGCTTCTAAGAAAAAGGGTATGCATTTTATACTTTCTTCTTTCAGTGTCAAGAAGGGCAGTTATCTCAGTGATTAAAAAGGTCTAGGAGACTGGATGCAAAGCTCTCCGACAGTAGATATTTTAGCTGTGCATATCTTAATGGATTTATCTTAATGCTGCACAACTATAATGAGCCATAATGTTATCTCGTCTATAAACCTTTCTGCCATGTAATAGTGTGGTAACTGTATAGTCTTCCCAAGATATAAGGGCTCGATAACCAAAAAGCATTTCCTTTATAGTTATGCCCTTTTATCTTCTTTTTTTTTTTCCATCTAAAGCAATTGCATATTCCCGTCAAGGAATTGCCTTTTCATTGCATCTATAACCTTAAATCATGGGTTTTAAAAAGGAAAAATGATTTACTCTGATACATTCCACTGCCACAAAGATTCATGAAATTGCAATAACAGAGTAAGAGTAAGAGTTACCAGGTTTATAGATATTGGTATGTATGGTTTAACATGTAGTTGGACTGAGCTCGCTTGTGATTGATATTATGAGTGTGTTTTAAAAGAATTAATTTTTTTTATATCTATAATCATGCACAAAAGATTTATTTGTTAAGTTTTCTGTAATGTTAGATGTGGGTTGCTGTTTTGTATGCAAAGACTGGATTTTAATTGTGATACGTATTTTGGATTTTATGTACGTTGAAAGGACTTTGATTACAATATTTTGAACATTTTTTTTCTGTTTCATTATTTCCTCTTGCTCTGGAGATATGTTTCTTTAGAGGAAAAACAACATGAAAACTCTATGAAAGGTTTTGGTTAAGTTGGTTTTCAAGTTTTATTTGCAGTATCAAGTAACTGATGTTTTATATTTTACATCCCTTTCACTCTTTTAATTTTGAAGTATTGTGTTGATGAAAATAATTTAATATGAATTTTATTATTACTCTTCTCTTTCGTTCTTGTCCATGTACAGTATCATCCATTTCATATACTTCCATATACTCTTCCTTGAGGTTGCTATAGAATCATATGTGGGATAAGATTCTCTGATGTAGAATATGTTTTATTCACAAATCAATTTACCTCATCAAAACTATGGTTAGGCCAAGTAAAAAAGAAAAAAAGAAATAAATAGAGAAAAGTGTCCATAACATGGTATGGAGCTATAATTCTTTCATGGAATGGCTTCAAAATCAATTAATTTACTGAAATTTTCATGGTTAGTTCTTCAAAGTATGGTCAGATTACAATTTTTTTTATTCTTTTCTTTTTTTTACTTGGCCTCGCATGCACAATTTCACTCTTCAATCAAAGTCTTTAATCTCGTAGCCAACTTTCCACTGGTAATAAATCAAACAATGGTTATATCCATCTATAACCATTTCTTTTACTCAATTTTTGCATCTCTTCCCTCAATTTTCCAGACATATGCTACTTGACTTTTTGTAAATACACTAAACTGGTATTCAATTAAAGTGGCACATATTTCTTACAGCTGTGTAATTATTTTACCTTTTCATTCTCATTTTACCTAAGGAACTCAAATTCTGTATAGTACAAGTAATCAGATTTACAAAATATTCAAATTAATCATTGATAAAAACAGTACACTCAGCGAATGTAGCAGATTTTATTTCAATGTGTTGAAACAAGGTTACTTTTTTATTCTTTTTTTTCTTAGTCATTTTGCAAATAGATGGTGCAGATACACATCAGGTGCAGCTGTCAGACATTTATTGGTTTCTTTGCATATACATGGACCATACACTCCACCTAGTACTTTACTATGACTAAGAAACATAAGGAACTACTGTGCCCTTTTATCACTCTGCATTATATAGGGTAAAAGTAAAATTATGCAGATGTTATCTTACATTTGAAATGTGAATGTTCAAATTGAGTTTCATTCTGCATTCATAAATATAATTGCTGTCAAAGAAAGAAATGCAACTATTATTCTTTGTTTAATGGATACTGTACCATTCCTGTTTGTTGTTTTGTTTATCAAAAAAATGTAATTAGTGCTTGTATCCATGTTTTACCTTAGCCTCCTAAAATCTACCAGTCCTTGTGAGAAGAAATTAATCTAGGGTGTCAAGACGTGGCATACCTATTACAAAACAATCTTAGTTTAGAATAAAAGTCTATCCATAAAACTTGCTTAATTACATCTTTCATAAAATCAGAAAAGTTTTGTGATGACTATGTGTGATAAATATTTGAAGTAAGATCAGAATCTCAGCTGGCAGATACTCCTTGACTGTCACTGAGGTAACTCAACAGATTCCTTACCTCAGAAAACAGATTTAGTTTTTTATTCTTAAAGTTCTCCTGAAGTACTCTGTTGTAGTTTCATGCTATTCATCCTCCATTCCACTTCATGTATCATCTCATAAGTCCATGGCCTCCTTTTTATGTGTGAGAAAAATGAGGGAGGAGAAGGAGAGGGAGAGAAGAATGAGGGAGGAGAAGGAGAGGAAGAGAAGAGTGAGGGAGGAGAGGGAGAGAAGAGAGAGGGATGAGGAGGAGGAGAGGGAGAGCGGAGAGAGAGAGACAGGGAACACTATTACACAGAACTATCATCTATAGATATTGCAATATTACTGATAATGGTAAATAACTACATGCACATTCCCTTTTGTTAAACTTTGTTTTATTGGTACTTTTCAACTAACTTTCAATGACTTTTTCTTTAGGAAGAGACATAATACAATTTTTTTTTTTTTTCTTCTTTTTTATTCCTTGCTTGCTAGTCATCATTTTAAATTCCTTAATTACATCGCTCTTATTCCATTTGTTCCGTTATATGTTACAAGTACTACTTCTCCAGTGTCGAAACACACATACTAGATAATCATAGAGCATCTAAACTGTCTTTGTAGGATGACTGTAATGAAAAATATAGGTCAAAACATTTCCTTACAGTACATTTTGTACTTGAAAAACCCTAATGGATTCTGATGGAGTTTTCTTGGACCATTTAATAATGTTTATGCAAACACTATTTCTCATTTTCACTCAGTACTGTAAGATTAATCATCTTTAACCCTAAAGTGACATGGCCTGATTTATTTGTGATGTAATATTCCGCAACAGTCTAGACTGCCTTGGCCTAAACTGTGTACAGCTGATCTCGTGTGAGTAATGATGCATTTCCACATCATAGGCTGTTACTTCATGATGGCTATAGCAGTACCCGTGAACGAGGAGTTAAATTTCATAGAATCTTTTATGATTTCTATAAGTTATGGTGACTTTTATGTACAATCATATTGTTAGAAAATATCCCTATCCTTAGAGTAAATTTGTTTCATTACTATTGCTATAGACTACCTGTTTATTTGAAGATAAGCTTTGGAGAAATATAGTGTAACAAAGCTTTATCTATGAATATTATCAAATACTAGAATACCACAAAATTTGTATATCAATTGAGGCTCTAAATGCTTTGTTTTTAGGAAACTAACCTCATGGATTCATGGTTATTACATATATAATTATACAGATTTGAACATTAATATACATTCTGTGTACTCTTCATCCAATTCATTATTTACTGATGCTTAAAATGTTTGGATCACACCACTTCTCTGTGGAAACCTTTTTCGCCCAAGAAATCTTGATTGTTACACTGAGGAAATCGGGCAAAGAGTCATTTGTATTTTGAGAGACGATACATCATATAATAGTAAAAAAGAAAGAAAAGACTAAGCTTGAGAAAAAGCAATTTGTATCTTGACAGAAAACGCATTGGTTGCCTGGGTGAATATTAACAAACTGGACATGCATCCCATGTCCACTGCAATATTAGTTGATCAATTTTGTCTGCACGTTGATGGCTTCACAATAGCTTAATCACCAAAAAGTCACAATTAACAGTCCTACCCATCTCACCTATTTCTCCATGTCTTTGATTTTTGGAATATTCTTTTTTATCTCTGATTGCTATAAGTATTTGTAGTAACATTATACTAATCATACTGATAATTACAGAATTACTATTAATAACATTAGAAAATAAACATGGAAAATAAACATTGTTCTTCATGTTCAATGATTGGAGAAATCACATAAGGTCATGTAGGGCCTACTTACTGACTCCTTGGTAACCTAAGTGTTTGTTGAGCTATCTATATGTCAACAAAATTCACAAAACAATACTTCAAAGGCCTGTACATGTACTTTCCACCAATGGGATAAAGTATAAGTTGAAGAATAAGAAGTTAGACCATACAAGAAGAAATCTGAGCAAAATTTACTTGAGTCTTGAAAGAGCATGCGTTACTTGATAGTGTTAAGACTGAAGTATAACTAGAAAAAAAAAAATTAAATAAAATGAGTCAAGCCCATCAAAATTTTTAAAATGACATTCATAGTATGAATAACTTTATGCAACAGGTACAACAAAGGGAAGGACAAGAAAACACACGAATATGCCCATATTCGTGTGTTTTCTTGTCCTTCCCTTCGTTTCCCTGTTGCAATCTGTTCATCATGAATTCTACATGTGTTCTTCAATGAGAATAACTTTATCAACTCTTGAGTTATTTGTCAACTGATAACAACTTTTACTAGTTATCAATAATTACATAAGAACAACGGGAGATTAATACCAAAGAGTAAAAGAAGTGATTTTCGTTACTAAAGACTTAATTTAGCTAAAGAAATAATCAGTTGGCATCTTCAACTGGTTTTAGGAGGTGAAACTCGTAGTATCCATTTTTTTCTTCTTTAATCCTCATTTACATTATATACATTTTTGTACATTATCCAGATATATAAGCTGCTGTGTTACATAAATTTTGAAAATAACTGCCAAAAAAGTGCAGTAACAAATGTAATTTTGACCGTAAATGCTTTATTCTCAATCAACCTGAGAGTTTACAAAAAAGTAGAAAAGCAACGGAAGACCAAATTTAGGACAAGATACCAATAATCATTCAAAATGACCAGAATGTTCAACTACGATCTTTAAATATATGTGGACAAGTGTTTAAAATAATCTTCCTAATTTACAAATCTGTTGCACCAAACTACACTCACACTCTCCCTGTCATCCAAACCAATCATCTATAAATATTTTCTTTACTTTGAATTACATATGCGTAATATCAATCACTAGTAATTTCACCTAAAATCACGTAACTTCTTTTGTTAGCTCTTGTCTCTCTGAATGGCGTTGGCCGCCCTCTCCTAGTGCTGAATCTTTACTTTCTTTCTTGTTATAATGTTTTTTACTAATAATCATAAGCATCATAATGGCAGGGAGATGGAGGAGGGTGAACAAGAACAGCTTTCTCGAACTCTTGCTGTCGGCATCTTGATAAAATCTCCATGCTGCAACGGTAAACAAACAGGGATATCAGTATAATTGGTATGCAGATGTGAGCATGTGTTTTTCCAATCATTATCATTATCATTATTATTATTATTACAAACTAACTACTCAAGCTACACTTCTAGAATACAAATGAAGACTGAGACACTTACCAAGATATGTGAGGTAACCATTCACAGGCAAAGAATCCACAGCAAACATCCACGTTGTAACATCAATAGCAGGAGCAAGTGTACAGATGCCAATCATTGCTAAACTGTATCTTAGAGCAACCCTGCGACATAGCACTGGAAAGAGTAAAGTAATTTATCTTATAACATATATATTACATTAGTTTCATTTTGAATTACACATAAGAAATGAGATATTTTTTTAAATATTTTTTCATGAGTCTTTTTAAATATCTTATTAACATCTAAAGGTACAAACAAAATGAGGGTGTGTAATTACTATAAACTGGAGTAGTACACGATACTACAGCATTTGTCATTTCATGTTAGAGAAAATATAATATAGAAATCAAATAGAAATTCATATTCAATTTATATGCACTGTCAGGTCATTTGTATTGCAATACCCCAGCACTGCCTTTCTGCCCTGCTGTAACTACATGGTAAATAAATAATCAAGACACAGAACAGAAAAACTAAGCAAGAAAAAAAAAATCTCACTTGTATTCCAAATAATTACAGTGGATATTACATATTCCTTGCTGCAATGGCTTAATATCATAATTTGTAAAGTAGCACCATTACTTGAGAAAACAAAAGAATCCTTAAATATGCACTATATTTGGAACAGGCAATACCTGCGAGTATCAAATTGAACCAATTTACGATAGTAGCTACACAAAAATGAAGCTTATCAACAAACCTGGATTGGTAACCGACATCATGCGATAGCCAGCTCGTGAATAGTCTGGCCGTAGATTCCAAGACAACGCATTGAAATGTGGGAACTGCCAGGCAAACAGGATGCCTGCCATGACCCAGGCTCCAGCTTCAAGGCTCCCTGAACAGCTAGCCCATCCAATCATCGGAGGAATGGCACCCACTGAAATTATGAATCAGTTTTAGCACTTATCATTTCTCTTCTCATCAAAATCAAGTTGTACTTTTAATCTACAACATTCACAAGATGATGAATAAAACTCTTTTCATACAAATATGGCACCCTATATAAAAAGCAATGTTTACAAAAAGAAAAAAAGAAGAAATTTAGTAAGATAATAAAATATGACTAACCTACTGATCCCATCCAAGTATTAAATATACTAAGTCTCTTCATGGGGGTATAAGCACAGGTGTACAACAAAAGGTTCACAGCACCCAGACTGGCAGCTAATCCATTTGCCCCATAGTATAACATGGCAATGCCAGTTGTACTGCAAACAGCAGCAAAGCACATGGCATGCAGGGGGCTGATAAGTCCTGAACAGAATAAACAAGTTATATTAATATCCAAGAAACTACATTTATAACCTTGTTGGAAAAGCTATTACCAAAACTGTTTTACAAGTTCATATTTTGTATCTGACAAATGTAGTTACAGTAACCAGTACAACAAGTACAGCACACATTACAATACCCTACCTCGCACTAAAATTCTGTTCTTGGTACGATCCATCTGTGAATCATATGGAACCTCACATATCTGGTTTATTGCATTGGCTGCCGCTGACACAAGACCAGTGCCTACAGAGCAAAGCAACAACGTGGAGGGATCCAAGGGAGCTGGGGCCATAGCATATCCAGCAACTGCCGTTATCACAACCAATCCTTAAAGAGAGGATAGTAAGAATTAGTTATATAGCAGTTTTAAGTATGGGATCTATATCACAACTATGAATATCTATTTCATATTAATGTATATTATTGTTATATGAAATGTCTTTACATTATTGAGTACTTTAAAGTTTAAACGAATTTCTGACATACCAGTAAGTCTGCTTTTAGCCAGTCCAGCATAATATGTTCCCAGTTTGCTAATATTCAGCTTCTGTGGTCTCCAGTCTAGATCTTCCGGCTTTAGTGCACCAACTAATTCTGTCTTTTGAGACCAGCGGTCCTTTGCTTCATCTATGTATTCAATGTCTTCATTATAGGGCTGAAATGCAGTGATGCAGTTCAAATGAAGTTCTCTATAAAATGTTACATAGAGCTATATATAAACTTCACCAATGTTATCACAACTTCATTATTGACATACACTGACCTGCAAATTAGAAGCAGTCTTAACTGATGCCCTAGAATTTTTGAGTAACTGGGTGACTTGCAATCGAACTTCAACAGCTTCATTTTTCTCATCTGATGTTGACTCCCTTTCTTGTTCTCTTGTTCTCACGTCTACTATTGCACCGGCTCCTGCATCGTGAAGTATAGGAGTTTCTCTACTTGTGAGGGATTTAAGTGCTTTCGACTTGTCAATGAGTAAAACCTGAAAGAAAGACTCCACTAACTGAACTGTATCTTCTATTATGTACAAATATCTACACAGAGTTTATTTTCTTAAAATTTATGCTTTTACATGACACACACAATAGAAAAATAATTTCTTACCTTAATATTACTGCTTTGTCCATTGCCATTGGCTCTTGTGACTGGCACTTCCTTCACTGATTCCTCTGTACCATCTCTATCTTGTAAGCCAGACAGTTGGTAAATACTAGGAGATAAATTTCTGTTATGAACATATTTTCTATGAGGAAATATTCTTAAGCCTGCCTTCCATGCTAAAAGTGGGGCCTGACTGCTTCTCACTAAGCCAATACTGCTGCTCTGGCTGGCCAGCACTAGGGTTTTCAACCCTTGTGCCCAAACCATATTACTCATAACAAAGCCTCATTTTCTGGTGAGCCTGCAAGAAAACAAACTGAGTGTTAGATGGAATAATAATAAATGAAACTGTACCTTTCCTAAAATCCAATTTGAAGTTGTACATATCTATTAAATCCAGTTTCTATGTCTATTCAAAGATAATGTGCAGTATTTATTTCTGGCAATATTTGTTAATGCAAGTTTCTAAAAAGATTATATAAGAGTACAAAATAATTTTTATGCATAGAATACAAAAGTACTTTGAAACAATAGTTTCTAAAGGCACTATATGAAAGTACAAAATATTCATTGTGCATAAAAGAGCAAAACATTTATGGGTCCATCACTTAAAAAGTTTATTTTCCTTAGAGAAAACTTTATAAAATGTTCAGCCAATGTTTCAAAGACATCTGCAGTAGCTTTCATACTTGCACTTTGTTCTTGTTTTCTATTCACATACACTTCATATTTCTTCTGAAGCCTTACTGTCACTTCAAATTAAGGTAAGTGTCAAGAATGGATAGATAAAACAATAATGCCTAATGTGAAGATCTTTGTCTTCTAGGTAGAGTTTACCCTTTCAGGGGAATTGTAAGGGCATGATCTCATGTATATTTAAACCCGTACAATTTACTTTAAATCATATTCTTCAACACAATTTCCCCATTATGCAACATGCCCTCCCTTACTTTCTAGGGCATAGAGTGGTTTCTCTATACATGGTTCCTAAATGGATCCAGTGATTCTAATTTTGTCAGATTTGGCATTTAACATATTCCCTGAAACTGCAACACAAACTGAATAACAGATATCAAAACACTATGGACATTCAATGAAATTGTCATAGCTTTAGAGATTAGTGTTCACTAAAGTCAGCAATGTTTTGAAACCTTGAGGGGACTAATGCTTGTGGTGTAATCAACCCACTCCCAACGGGCACATGTACTGTCCACTGCAGTTTTGCTTTATAAAATTTGTTTACACAGATGGCTCCACAAGCACCTAGTCACCAAAGAGTCAATAAGAAGGCCTAACTACCATCTGATTTCCAAATTCTTTGTATTTACAGGGAAAAGTTATAAATATCAGGAGACCATTAATATTATTATCTTTTCATTATCATTAATGACTTCATGATTATTCCATTGTTATCAATAATACTAACATCAAGAGAAATAAAATCTAAAATTTCCCCAAAAACCAAGGAAAAAGGTATACAGGTGTAATCAGAGAGGACTAGTAAATGAGATCTTGGTGCTAAGACATTTGCAGGGCACAGAAATGTACCCAAAATCTATATGACCTACTAAATGACCTCTCAAATGTAATCAATACTGGTAAGGTCATAAATGTTGTAGCATATCTCATTAAATCAATATTAAGTAAAATACCCCCTTCAAACCCTATCTTTGACTAAACTGAGTGTGATGTCTCATTTCGTTGGGTGTGACTATGGAAACACTGACCCTATATATATTACACTGAGGAAAAATTTCCAAACTATACATTATTTGAGTGGTTATCCTCTTACACCAAGGACCACAGTGTCACAATGGCAATGGGAGAAAATTAAATTTCACAAGGCAAGGCTTCTGGTGTGATAAATCAGACAGTGAGCTAAATACCCCACAAAAAACGGTAAAATTTCAGATTCTGCCAGCCTCCTCCTTTCGAAACGATTGTTTTTGGAATGGATAATTCCTTCGCTGTTTAGCGCTGTAATGCTATTGTTCTCCGTCGCATCTGACTGCTTAAGCAGTGACGTAACTTGTACTTCTCGACGTCAGAGTTGCTTAAGCGAAGGATTTGCAATATGTTTGGGAAAAAATTTCCATGATTTACACAGCAAAACATATCAAAACAACTAACAAAAGCTTTAAATCGTGTTTGTTTAAACTCTACGGAAAAAAGACGCATGTTTCACCAATATAATTGCGGTCTACTAATGTGCGGTTAAATCTGGGCTTACTTTTCGTCTGGTTGCCTCACAATACAAAAGCAATAAATTTTGATTACACAAAAATAGCCGATATCCCGAGCGTGTATGTCTGCCGCGAAGGAACGCCCATGAGCCTGAAGAGCGAGGTACATTTTCGTCATTAATAGCTGGATAAGAGCCCGCTGTAGCTTAACCTATAATACATCCTACTATTTCTTCCGTTCTATAAAATGGCGTTGTCCATTTCCCTCTATCACCGCGCGTCACACAACCGGATAACCTCATTCCTACATAATTTTCAATTTTACCTAAAATTTGCGGTGCTGCTCACATCGGGCAGGAACGGTTGCGCAGCATGGACACGGCGTCCTCCATGGAGCCACC
>NC_091557.1:42523179-42528179 GCF_042767895.1 Penaeus vannamei
ACTGGTATGTCACTTTCACTAATACCCAGATTCATATCTGCACAGGAATATTCTGAGGACAGCAACAGCGAGCCAGATGTCGACCTTGAAAACCAGTACTACAATAGCAAAGCACTGAAGGAAGATGACCCAAGGGCAGCCCTCACCTCTTTCCAGCGCGTCCTGGACCTGGAAGCGGGCGACAAGGGGGAGTGGGGCTTCAAGGCACTCAAGCAGATGATCAAGATTAACTTCAGACTGGTATGATTGGTAGAGTTTGATTGTAGGTTTATAGAATAGATTAATAGATTCTACTGTCTTTATCTTTTTTTTTTTTTTTTGGCTTCTGTTTGTATGTTTCTGTGTGTATTTATGTACATGTCTGGCTGTTTTTTTTTCTTGTTATTGTTGTTGTTGTTATTATTATTATTATTATTATTATTATTATTATTATTATTATTATTATTATTATTATTATTATTATTATTATTATTATTATTATTATTATTACTACTACTAATACTACTACTACTACTACTACTACTATTATTATGAACCCACTTGCAATGGGTGTCACACATATGTGACACCCAGAAAAATAAATATTGCCGTTTGGGCATGGGCTCTGATTTTGTCACCCGTGGTGGACAGCGTGTGGGCCGGTTCCTGGACTGGCCCACATGCTGATTTTGATACCGCCCGGAAACCGTGATTATAGGCTTCCAGATGGACCATTGCTAGTGGGTTAATATTATTATTATTGATGATCTTCCATTTTGTTATTGTGCTATTTGCATGTGTTGTGTCCCTATGTGTGAATTGTTATTTGTATATTATATACTGTGCATATATGCAGCTTGTTCAGATGTGTATATGGAACAGAAAGAGAGTTTATACTTTGCTTTTTAATTTTATTCAAGATTCATCTTTTTTGCTTTTTCTAGGGCAACTACGAGGAGATGATGACACGTTACAAGCAGCTTTTAACTTACATTAAATCTGCTGTTACTCGCAACTACAGTGAAAAGTCCATCAACTCTATCCTAGATTATATATCAACATCAAAAAATGTAAGACCAGTATATGTTTTGACAATATTTTATGGAAATATGTGATATAGGAAAGCCTTTGAATATGAATGTGAAATATATATATCTGTATGTATGTATAAATGTATCTATAAATCTATGCATATATGTTTGTGTATATGTATATGTGCATATGTATTTACAAATATATATATATATATATATATATATATATATATATATATATATATATATATATATATATATATATATATATATATATATAATTATATACGTAGATGATGTATCTCTTTTTTATCTCTCAGATGGAATTATTGCAAGATTTCTATGAAACAACCCTAGAAGCCTTGAAAGATGCCAAAAATGATCGCTTGTGGTTTAAAACAAATACAAAATTGGGGAAGCTCTACTTCGACCGGGAAGACTACACTCGGTTGTCAAAGATCTTGAAGCAGCTTCACCAGTCTTGCCAGGTGAGCCATTTTGAAGTTCGACTAAGGGAATATTGTTTCTACTGGAACGAGTTATTAGTTCCATAGATATGATTTTACTTCTGTTGGAAATAAGCGTCATTCCTATTGTTCAATATTTTTTTCTAGCTTTAAATTTCTGTTCTTTGATGAGAAATATTTCATCCTGATATCAGACAGATGAGGGTGAGGATGACCTGAAGAAGGGGACACAGCTCTTGGAGATTTATGCTTTAGAGATCCAGATGTATACTGCTCAAAAGAATAACAAGAAGCTGAAGGTGAGAACATTTTCAAAAGGCTAGCAAAAGACGATTAGTAGTCTCTCTTGTCGGATACAGAAGGTGAACAGTTGATATACACTTTTTTTCTTTTTTTTTTAGGGCTATTTTATGATTGCCTCTCTTCCTTATTTTTAGGCTTTGTACGAGCAGTCGCTTCACATTAAATCAGCAATTCCCCATCCACTTATTATGGGAGTGATAAGAGGTAAAAAGATTCTCCAGTTACTTGAACTATTCTGTATTCTTGATGTGAAATAATGTATAGATTTAAAAGACGCTTCTGTACTTTACATTTAATGCCCTTTTGACAGAGGGAAAACTTTGTAGGAGTCCTCCAATATTGTGTATTGCATAAGTAGCCTACATTAAATGAAATTATCTAATTTAACCACTTTTACTTCAGAATGTGGCGGAAAAATGCATCTGCGTGAGGGAGAATTTGAAAAGGCCCACACAGACTTTTTTGAAGCATTTAAAAACTATGATGAATCTGGTAGCCCAAGAAGAACAACCTGTCTTAAGTACCTTGTTTTGGCAAACATGTAAGTAGGACAAAAACATTTTTAATTTTAGGTATTTTGGTACAAGAAATTTAGGAAGGGATATATAATTTCAATGAGGGTTAAGTTAATCATCACTACCATTTACTTTATACTGAAAGTTCTTTTCTTCCCCTCCCTCCCTACTAATTATGGTTTTCTTGTAAGTCCACAAAAGTTCTTAGCAAGTTTATGGGAGGAGGAATTTTTCAACATAATAGAGTAAAAATGACATACAAAAAGCTTTGCATTTTCTTTGCAGAACATTATACATTACAGTTACCCTTTATATAAAACTCATACCTTTAAATACCATTGTTTCAGGTTAATGAAATCAGGTATTAACCCCTTTGATTCCCAAGAAGCAAAGCCTTACAAGAATGACCCCGAGATTTTAGCAATGACCAACTTGGTGGCAGCGTACCAAAATGACGATATCAATGAATTTGAGACAATCCTAAAGCAAAACCGAACCAATATCATGGATGATCCTTTTATCCGGGAACACATTGAAGGTAAGTTAGGGTTGATAATTTCTTTTTAAAATACGGACTTTGAAATGACTAGACTTCTTTATACATGTTATCAATATTGTTAGTGTTCTTGTCTTTGTGTTCTTTGGGTGCAATTTAAATTTTTTCCACACATTTTCTACCTTCAGATCTGCTGAGAAACATCCGAACCCAAGTGCTCATAAAACTTATTAAGCCATACACAAGAATTCATATACCTTTTATCTCTAATGAACTCAACATAGATGCAACAGATGTGGAAGCTCTCTTAGTGCAGTGTATATTGGACAAGTAAGTAAATCACTTTTCTTTGACTCTTTTTATGTTGTTTTCATCATTGAAAAACTATAGGGATCTATAACAAATTATCCCAAACCATAAATTGGTCACATTGTGATTATTGATACAGGCATACATCTTTAAAAAAATTATCCATGCTGTCTTATATCAGAAATAACTTAATGGGAGTGTAGAAGAGGTCTCCATGCCACTCTATTTCCATTTGCAAGACTTTTTCTTCAAATAATGTAAAAAAGGTCTTCTTTACATGAATATTTTCCAAAATTTCTGTACATTTCATGATGCTAGTGTTTTGATGGATGCAGTGTCATTTTGCATCAAAAGATATCACTTTAAATGTGTATGGGTATGTAAATACATGCTAGATGGATAGGTAGATGTATTTATTTATTATGATTATGGTAAATTTCTATTAACCCCAAGCCGCCAGGCATAGCAAGCCATTGTCCATTGTGTGTGTTGAATTTAGTAATTGTTTTTACATATAGATGGCTCCACAAGTACTAAGTCATCAATGAGCCAATTACGCAAACTACCTGTCTCACCTGTTTACCCTTTTCCTTGAATTTTGATATTTTATAATATTGTTATTGCTGTTAGTAATGTCAGTAACAATATAGTAATCATAATGTTTATAACGAAAATAACAGTGTCATTATTGGTAGCATTACTAAAAAATGGCATTTTCCCGCTTTTTCAAGGAAAAGGGAGGTCGCAAGATGTACTAATTGACTCCTTTATGGCTAAGCATTGGCAGAGCCATCTATGTGCAGAAACATATAACCAAGCATTGCCAAAGGTAATGCAACATTTTCCCACTGACACTGGATTAATACATTTTTTTTTTCTTTCTTTTTCAGCACCATTGATGGACGTATAGACCAGGTGAACCAGGTGTTGGAACTGACTCGAGGAGCGGAGGGTGCTGCTCGCTACACAGCCCTTGACCGGTGGACAAACCAACTCCAGTATCTGCAGTTTGTTATTGTAACCAAAATGAACTAAGTTAAATAAAACTGTACCACTGTGGAAAGCAGAGGTCGCAAAAAAACTAGTTTACTCTGAAGGATAAGGATGCCCGTGGAAGAGATTTAGTTCTCAGTCTAGAAAGTATGTACAAATATGTATGAAATGAGAGAATCTGTTCAGAGAATGTTCATATATGAACTAATCAAAGAAATGGTAAAAAGAAAATGAATGAGAACTTGCACATAAAGACAGAGGATATTTGGAACTGGAAAGTTCATTAATGATTGCCTGAAAATGTTTGTCCAACCACATAAGACTTTGGATCATGGGGTTTCCTTCAATTTTGCAAATTGTTCATATAACAGTTTTGAGTTTTAACACTACATACACTTTGCTGATTTTACCCTTGCCAGGCAAATGGAGATACACAGTTCCTCTCTTTAGATTAAAGAAAAACCGAAAGATGTTATGTACCATATGACATTTTCTAATAAAAAGCAAAGAATTAGAAAAGGTACTGTAAAAGTTCATGATCATCTTTTAGTGTTGCCTCTCGTGTAAATAGATTTACAAATTCAGTACTCTTTGAGTTTCATGATTTATTTGCTAAATAAAAATCTTAGGCTGTTTCTGATATTTTGTACATATTTTTTTGTTATATATGAAGACCAAATTTCCTCAAAAATGCAAAATGTTTGAAAAGCTATATTCACAGAGAGCAATATATACCTTTTTACCTGTATTTTCTTTGAGTTTTGAATTACACTAAAAATGTTAACTATCTGTTTTTATCCTATTATCAAAGAGTAAAGCTTGCTACTACCTTTCCAAAGTAATTTTTTATTTTAAACATCATGTTTCCACACCTGCCAAGGTTGGATGAAATTCCCATCCATTA
>NC_091557.1:42540679-42547865 GCF_042767895.1 Penaeus vannamei
GTGTAGGTGTAACTGGGGAGATGGGCTGTGTTGAGAGGAAGTAGGAGGAAGGGATGTAGGGGGAATATGAATAGGAGGATGGATATCGGCTGTAGTTGGAGCTGAGGGGGATGGGTTGTGTTGGGTGGGAGTAGGAGGAAGGGGTGTAGGAGGAATATGAGCAGGAAGAGGATGGATATCGGCAGTCACTTTGAGTGTGGAGGGAGCGGGTGTTGTGGAATTGGAGGGTGTGTGGGGAGGTTTCGGTGTCATTTTGTGACTCGAGCAGACAGTTTTGAATATCTGCTAGAGTTTTTGTAGTGGACTTGGTTGGAGAGTTTTGTGAGACAAAGGTTTTTTTTATGAGGGGGGAAGGGGAGACTGGTGTCTGTGGAGTAGAGGCAAAGGTAGGTGCAAGTGAGTGCGTGGTAGGAGAAGGGGTGGACCGTTTAGTCTGCTGCGGGTAGTGCGGGGAGGGAGAGGGGACGGTGTTGGGGCTGTAGTTGAGATTGGAGTGTCTGCATTTAGAGCGACAAAATCATTTGACTGGGGAAGGTATGAGGTAGAAGTGGAAGTGGGGAAATAAGTAGGTATAGGGGAGGGTGCAGGAACATCTTGGGATGGAGGGGGAGTAGGGAATATGAGAGAAACCTCGTTGACGTGCTTCCTGTCTGGCTTCACTTAGAATGACACCGTTTGTATCTGAGAGTTGCTACCCCAGACTGAAATTTGTAGGTGGGGCACCCTCTGTAAAATACATTATGGGGGCCGCCGCAGTTAGTACTAGTACGTGTTTGTGCAGAGCAGTTTGATCGGTTATGACCAGGTTGGGCACATAGGAGTATCGGGCTGTGGAACGGCAGTGATTGGCAGGATGTCCTAAACGCCAACATATTTGACACTGACGGGGAGGAGGTTGATATGGTCGGACAGGGAGGGTTTCTCCACCAACGTAGACATTAGAGGGAAGATCATATCTTCGGAAAGTAATTTTGGCAATGTTGGTGTGGTTCTTTCGATGACCTCTAGGAGGAATGGAGTAGCACTGTATTGATAGTACATCATAATCTGTGAGACAGGCGAGTAAGTCTTCTTCACAATCTGACCAATCTTAGGTATCGACAGGGCAGTTTGCTGGGGAGATAAGGAGAAATCAGTTAGATCTGATAGTGTTATAGCTTCATTTTCAGATGTAACTGTAACAAGACGGGGACGATCGGGTCGGCTACAGAAAGGGACTCAGACTTGCTTTTGGGAACGTTGTGGAAAGAGAAGAGTGTTGCCTGATTAAGGAGCTGCAGGGGGGATCACGGAAAATCGGTCCCATTTAGCTGGGCTAAATAGAGTATTTAAGATATTTATAGAGTAGGGGTCGCTAGAAGGACGGGGACGTGTGAAAGAGGGAATATTGTTGAAGGGTTAGAATTACGGAGAGATGGAGAGTAAGACTGTAAAGTAGTAATAGGGAGGATGGGGTGATTGGTGAAGGTTGTGGGGGTAGAGCTGATGAAGTTGAGGAAGTTGGGAGAGTAGGAATGTCGTCTGGAGATTAAGGGCTACACAACTAAAACGGGAATACCACGCCCATGGTATCCTCAGGTTGTTCAGGACTGGCACAAAGCCAGCCTTTCATCCTTTCATCATGGCCCACACACTTTAGGACGTGGACAGGAGATGAAGAAGAGAAGGAAAAAGAAAGTGGAAGAAAAGTCCATGCAAAATTAGTTGAGGCGGAAGTCCACGGAAAGGGTGATACCCCTCAGTGGGCCTCAGTCTGTCTCCTAAATCCTTGCATGACAACGACGGGTATGGGATTGGGGAGGTATCGAGGTAGAGTTGGATAATTACATTCTTTCATTAATAGCTGTAGTCTGTACCATACTACTTTCTAATATTTTTTGGTACAGTATCATTTTGTTGCAATTTGGTGATTTGTATCCGCATGAAATTGTTTTTATTTGTTTTTTTTTTCTGTATCTCTAATATTTGTATAACACTACTCTTTTGTAACTATGATCAATAATTAGATAAATTTGACACTTAAGCAGGTGCCTTAATGAGGGTGGAGACCATCACCAGGATCAGCCACTTATGTACAGGCCAAACTCTTGTACTATGTATAATTTTATTTGGCTAAATAATGGCTAAGATTTTGTTCAATATTAATTCAATATCAATACATCTTCTCCCTCCTTATATCCCTCTATAAAATGTGGAAACAACAATGTATGGTTATAAATATCAATCTCTTTCTTGCTTCTAATGGATCCCAGGTTCTTTTTACCTTTAAAAAAATCAGTTATGGAGGTATATATCATAATCATTGGACTATACTATGTACCAAAATACTGATGTTTTGCAAATTCCTTGTCATAAATATAACTTATAAAGAAAAGAGTGATGTAAAAGTCGAACCAGCTTCTATGACTGCTGCTTCATATACCCAACGGCTACAGGCTTTTATCATCTGTGTCAAAATACTAAGTGGATATATCCATTATCACTGCAATTTTAATGACTGATAAATCTTTAATTAAACCCACAGAACTACATGTTGGGTTCATTCCTGTTCACTTATAGTTTGTAACAGGGTATCATGAACATGGATAAACAATATTACTAAGCATCAATAACATAATAATAACTTCAGTTCTTTTTTATATAATTGCCTCACCACTAATCACAACATTATAGGTGGACTCATGAACCACTTAATCATACTATTATTGATATTCATACAGGGCTTTCAATAGATTGATTCCCTGTGACAATTTGAAAGTTAGTCGTAATTCCTATTCAATGCATAGTATTGTCCATACATTTTCTTTCATGGGGTGAATCTGGATTGCTCCTGTTTCTGCTGCTTCAACAAGTGGTCTCTGATACATTTTACAAATGATCAAACACACCTTGCATTGTATGCTGTGCAGATAGAATTAGGACAGCATGTAATCTTTTAAGCCACAGGATTACTACCAGACTTTGTCGTTTCAGCTTAGGAGATTATCATCATAACAGAATAGGGAATGTTTCACTGATGCAGGAAAAGATACTCAGAATAAAACAAAAACCTACACAGAAACTACATGCTTTCAAGTCTATTTTAAAGAAATGAAAATACTTGGTCCATGCTTCCACTTCATTAGAATTTGAAATTATTTGTCCATCTGCTGAGCAAACTCCAATCACTTACAGGAGGGCTTGGCATCCTTTTTTTATAGGCATTGGTTGCTAAGTGAAGGCCACTTGCTAAAACAATGCTACTTGATACCATTGGTAAGATTACAGATAAACTGTTCCTTGCCCATCCTTCACTAGTCTTTCTTGCTTGAGATTATTGCAATTCCCAATTTTCATCCATCTGAGTCATGCAATATAAATTCATGACCTCTAGCATCTAGTGCAAGATATAGTTCTATAGTATCTCACACTACTACATGACTTTTATTAAGTCCCTGAAAACATTCCTTCCCTGTCACTCTGTCCAAGTGAAACACCCTGGGATGATTCCTGGATATATAGAAGGTTCTGAAATGAACCCAAAAGGTAGCCATGACACTGACCCAGAACTCGGTGCTCTGGAAAACCCAGAGTTATGGATGATCATCCAACAAGTGAAAGCAACTTATGTTAACATCACCTTATCAGATCGTCATGCAGATCAGGACACTGCACTGTGAGCCAGTGTTTAGGTTATGTTTTAAGTTTCTCAGTGGGAGAAACCTACCACCACTAGACTAGAAGGACTTTTGCAGATTAGGAAGGAATTAGCTAATGATATTCTTTAATGATTTCAATTAAAGGGGCTGTCTCTATAAACATCACACTTATAAGTCATTCTCCAAAGAGAAGGAAGTAAACGGGTAGGGGACACCAAACAGTTACCAGTTGAAACCTTCTCATTCCTTTTTAGAGGAAAATGATACACAATTGTATTTTTTGAAATAATTTTTTGTCCATTATTTGTGTCACTAGTTGGTTCTTTTATAACAAAGTCTTTTCTTATCATACACATTACATTTTGATCTTACCATATGTATAAAAAATCAAAATGGAGGAGTCTTTTCTTAAAATGCTTTATAATTTCAACTGAACATTTTGGGGGAAATAAGGAACATAAAAAGCAACTAATTCTTTGTGTATAGCATAACCAACATTCTTAACTTAACAGTATTCCTCACTCAAAAATAAGAGAAATGAAATAAACTGGACATTAACTTGACTGAACTAATTGCTTGCATTTCTATTCTGAAGACTTTCCTTAGCAACTTAGAAGCAGTTTACAATGTTCCACATATTCTTGCACTGCTGCATTGATGTCCAGATCTTCTCCCTCCTCTGTCCAAAACAAGTGTATACCAATGCGATGAGATTCCCTGTTGGAAAAAAAGATGTAGTGCCTTAGAGGATTTAATTAAACACAAGGTTAAGAGTATTAATATTTCCCTGTTTATAAGATTTTCCCTTTCTTTCCCTCTTCAACACTCATTCTCTAATCCTCTTTACCGTTTCAATTTTCTTCTCCCCACCTCTCTCCCTATCACCATTTCTCTTTCCCTCTCCTAATTTCTTTCTGGTCTTCCTTTCCTCTTATGGTTTTTCTTTCCTTCCTTCCATTCCTATCTACAATCTAATCAGAAATGCTGTGATTTGTACCAGGACTTGTGCCATTTTAACATAAATTTGTCAAGATTGCATTCATAAATATAGCATTTTTTCATACATTCCTGAGTGTCATTTTTTAAAATGCAATCCTGACTCTAAGCAATCATTATTGATATAAGATGTGCTTCATGTTTGCTGGTGTTGGGATATGATGGTGTACTTAGCATAGGAACATGTATGTGCTTCCATGCCTGGTTATTCTGACACAACACAGCAATAGCTTGTCATACACTGCCAGGGTCTGTGACAATGGCTCAAAACTTTTGGTTGGAGGAATGCCAGAGGGGGTGGTAGAGGTGACCAAATTGAGTGAGCACCTAAGGTTTCACCTGTGAAGGATCATCATCCACGTTGAGCGTATGGAACATCTTCTCTTTGCAACAGGATGAATGACCACTACTGTCGAGGGAACCAAGTCAACTGATGGTGGGGGAACAATGAATCTAGACTAGGAAATTTCTTAGTAAATGGCCTTTGCCTTTACTAGTGGGTCACGATTGATTGACTGTTCACCATGAATCACTCGGGAAGTTATAAGACTCTGAGGAAACCTGACTGAGATTACTATCTTAGTCTCATCAAGTGAAAGAGATATATATGAGAGTAAACTTAACAGAATCATATATAATTCTGACAAGGATTTAACTGAAACATGTCAATCATATCTCATATGGCGTGAAATGAAATATTCATTTTTTTTATACCTTTACTACACTCGTCAGAGCACTCTTCATCTCTCGTAAGATCACAGAGATGGCTACCCCAATGGCTTCCCATGGCTCTATAAAATAGGATTCTTGCAGCTTCAAGCAGGAGTAGTGAGCAATACCCCCCATATGATTAATTTGCAGATTTACAAATAACAAACTACTCTACTGTTTCTCTCACTGCCTGCTCTGTTACTTGCCATGCCATTCCTCACTGTAATTATATGCCTCACCTTACTTACTGACAATCTCCCATATTCCCGTGATGGTTTGTTTTATCTGAACTCAAATCACTAGTCCATCATCTCCCTCCCTCTTTTCCTTTCTCCACTGTCTGATGTTTATTTCCTTTCTGCCTCTGTCTGCCTCCTCTCTTCCTCCTTCCCTCCTTCTGTCTAAATCTCTTCTATAAATAAAGACTTTCTTACCTGTGCACTTCATCCACATATCCAACAAGAATGCGGTCATTTGTAAGTTCTTTGAGGAATGTGGCCGCCTTGATATTCCACCGAGCATCTGAATCAACCCCAGCGAGCCAACTCTCTATAGCCTACAAAGAGGAGTAAACCACTGTAACGTCATAAAATAAAGGGGCCATAATTAGGCAAATGACAATTTCAATGATAAAAATGGCAACACTACTCTAGTAATAAGGTTTACACTTAACTGCTACAAAGACGTATCTTCAAGACACATTCCACATCATTTGTAAAGCAAGAGGATTTTAAATTTCAAGTGGCATTTCCATGCTGATTTCTTATACAATGCAGTGCTATAATTTTCCTAAATGTACAAGTTGATTAGTATTTTTTAGGTATCCCTAGTAAAATTCATATAAAAAAATTAAATAAATTCTAGAACCATTCTCTCCTACAGATCCTCCTAAATAATACTTGCCTTTATAGAATAGCAGTATGAAGTGATCTAATATATTTAATTAATTAAAAGAATAGCAGTATGCAGTGATCTCAAACTTATTTTTATATGTAAAGCAAAATTTGAAGTGCTTGCTTTTACCCTTCACAGAAAATACAATTATTTACTAGTATTATGTGCCATCTCTAGATCATTAACTTTCAAATGAAAGTCTCTTGGTCTACCTCATCTTTATTCAGCTTTTACTATACATATGATCTTTAAACAAATAACCTTTTGCTAAAATCACAATTTATATTGACAAAATCTTACCTGTGGAGGCATATGACTGAACTGTACAGCTAATGGCTGCAACTGATTTTCTTGGACCCAAGCTATACTACCCACATCTAAAAATAAAACCTGAAACCAAAAGACACCATTGTTTTACTCATCCCCTTTACCATTTATGACATTACATCTCTGCAGGCTTATCACAAACTTTTACACAACTCATTTATATCAATTTTTATTTCTAAAACATGTTACTAGTTGTTCCCGGGGCATAACAGTTTTTATTTTTTATTTTTAAGAAGGAAAAGGGAGATTCATAATTCATTAAATCTTTCTCCTCCTCTTCTATTTAGTTACTTGGTTAAAGTGTGATGATCCTGTGCCCACAACATACAACAAATGTGTCTGCAAAAAGGCTGGATCATGTCCTCCTCTAATCATATACAGTCTGCACTCTTTGACCTTCACCCAAGTGCTTGACTACTTTTAAGCCCCAATGACTTGTCCCTCAACTGTTTTTCCATGGATGTTGCCGGTTCAAGTAGAGGAATCAAAGGAATCTAAGTTTCACTGATAAACCTACAAATATTATTGGTTTTCTTTTCACAGTCCAAAAAGGATCCTGTAATCAATGGCTCACAACCACGAGTCTTCTTCCTTATCTTTCTTCTCCTAAAAGCATGTTT
>NC_091557.1:42555865-42560865 GCF_042767895.1 Penaeus vannamei
ATACACAAGCACTAAGTAGGAGTACTTCAACTCTGGCTTTACTTTCTTATCCAGTGTACGCTTCAAAGCTGCAGCAACAGCCCTTGAATCTTTGACATAAAACTGTGCGAAAGTGTTCTCTTGAAATTTGTTCAAGCTGTCCTTCACATCAGCAAAACTGGCAAATTCAGTTCCAACTTTGAAGGAATCCATAATCGATGATCAACCCTTAGCCATGAACAATGAACAACACAAAAATAGCACCAAAGTTTGTATGCAAGGCTAATGCACAAGCGTGAGTGTGTGTTTGCGAGCAAATAGTTCGTGCACATGTATGCTGGGTGAATAGCCAAACTGTTATAAAATCCGGCGCCGGAACAATATCCATGGCGAAAAAAAGTATCCTATATAAACCCATATTCAAAGGGTTAATTAATTCATGTAAGTAACTTTTATAAGTAAATGCATCATCATTTTCTAAGTATTTTCGTTAGACCTTCAAATACTATTTCAGCGAAGACATGAATCAGATTAACTCCACACCTTCAACAAGGAGGGGGTTAGCATTAGTAATCAGGTTAAAGAAGATAAACTTCACTAACATAAGTGAAGTTTAATAGAATAGTTTAAAATAATAATTTTCATTAATGATGTTGAAGAGGTTATCTCCTACAAATGCAGAGTATAAATGTGAAGCAACCAATGAAAACCCCAATATAGACCCCACAGGAAATGTACCCGTTATAATTTGTTTTAATACTTAATTGTATTGCATTGGAAATATAGTAAATCAATGGTAAAAAAAACACAATGCACATACTAGATTTATTGAGGAAAGTGAGACAACAGTTTCGGAATTGTCCTTGATTCCGAAACTGTTGTCTCACTTTCCTCAATAAATCTAGTTTGTGCATTGTGGGTTTTTCTACCATAGTATCAACACAGTATTGTGTTTTTCTATTCATAGTAAATCAAATATGTCTATAATTGGGCAAATATTTCCCATTATAACATTTAAGCTTGAGTATAAATAAAAGATCAAGTGAGCATTAGAAATACATCAACTCCTTTACAGCCCCTGATATTATATATCTACCTGACTTCTGCTCAGCTTGAGTGTATTTTGTGATTCATTAACATTACTCACAATTACTTGATTCAGTTTACTTGAATCCTTAAACAGCAAAGAACAAAAATCAGACACTTACTGGAAGTGTTTCCAAATCTGCTGAATTCTCCACAGCTTCTGCAGGAGCACTGGTGACTGAGAAGGATAAAAACAAGAGCATAATGTTTAACCAAAAAATTCAGAATGACAGGCATATAGCAAAATTTGATGATATTCTATAATGTTACAATGAGGAAAGGCTACAGAAATGGCTCTTAACTAAATGAATCAAGGACAATCACACATTTCTATAAATATAAACCACAAGCACAGTCCATACATTATATCAACCCATTGGTCGCAGATTGCATGATTTGATGTAAAGTGCCATACAGGGATGATCCCACAGAGCAGCAGAGAGCTAAGTGGGTGGCCCCCTGGCGGCCTTCCAGGACACAGGCCTGCTGCCCTGGGCCTGCATGGGCGAGGGGATGTTACCCGCCAAAGGAGTTGCACACCTTTGGTGTCTGTTACGGCCAGACCCTCCACTCTCTCTGAGCACATTTATGTAAGTCTGTGTGCTTGCATGTATCTGCAAGGGTTTATATGTACATACACAAACATGTGTTTATATATATTCACAAACATATATGTGTGAAGGAGGGAAACCAGCACTGCCATAGAGAGCACTCTCCTACACAGTCTTCCACACCACCTGAGCATAAAATAAATACTGCTACGAGACAATGTGCCATATTATATAATACCACAACCAATGGGTTAAAATATATCCCAAACTTAAAGACTTATTACAAAACCACCATCTAGATCACTCTAAGCCTTGTTTGCCCCAGTTACTAAGTTATTGTAAGCCATATGCCTATAATGGATATCCAGTCATTTCTTAGTTGTTTAAATCCTCTACACTCTCAACAGTGTATGTGAGATGCCTAAGCTAAAAGTCCCTAAGCCTGGTTTAATCCTTTGACTGTGATAAATGACTGTAGTGACAATTCATAGTCGCGTTTGGCGACCTTATTCGATAGTCGTTTCCTCTGTACTCAGGCAATGAGTCCATATGCCCTGTTTTGCCAAAGAGGTGCTGCCATATCAGCCCTTCCCCTTTTGTATAATGTCATTTTTGAAGAGTACCCCCAAAAAACATGTACATGCTCATAAAATGTAACTGGTCGATCAAATGACCAAGGAATACTTTATCACTATGAAATCTAACTGAATGTGTATCTTATTTTCTTTGTTTACATATGATGAATACAGATGAAGAAGAGTGTTACATACTTATTTACAACAGATCTTGACAAATAAAATAATAATTATTATGAAAGATCAGTTAGTTTTTCAGGCATCTTCATGCTTTTGAAAGATGTTTTTTTATCTGGATGCAATGTAGACATGAACACAAATATTTGCTCATTTCTACAGTCAAACATGGAATCTTAGCCATCAATCCCCACAAGAACATCAAGTGTTCAGGAGCTCATGACTTTCTTTGGTTACCTCTTACATCCTGACACCTTAGAAAGATGCATCTCAGTACTCATTCATAGTTCTTAAGCATACACATTTAGATCTAAGATTTAAAGATTTAGTTTTAATTTTATTTGTTACAATGGATATTCTTTGCTATGACATACTGTCTGTTTTATTTTTCCCAAATCTCCCCGTGTGCAAGGAATGGCCGGGGTTACCATTCACTGGCCAGGTGTGGGATTGAACGCAGGTCTGCAAGATTGCTAAGCGAACATGCTCACCACTGTGCCAGCTCAGCACACGAGTAGGTCTATTTACTCTCCCTTCTGTGAAATGAGATATGAGGGATCATATATGTGTGTATGTTCAGGAGTCCTGCCCTCATCCTCGTATTTATTGAATAGACAGAGATGAACAGTACCTATTTTTATATACTCTTCATGTTCACATATTTGGTGAGGCATTTTATTCCCTTCCAGTGAATTAGGATATCTCACTGTTTGAAACCATAGATACTGACATCTTGGTTCTCTGCCTTGTTACCACTGGGACTATTTTCACTTACTTCTCTTTTTAGTGGAAAGCAAGACCAGAACATACATCTATTTGCAGGACATACTTTTCCAGTGTTCTATGAAACCTTCTATGGTTTGTGTCATTGTCATATGCCAGTTAAATGGCCAGTTTTCCTCCCATTCATTTTCTGCTGCAGCTTCTCATTTTCCAGTTACGGGTCTAACTTATAGATCAACAGAGCAGGATAGGAGGCGGGAAGAGTAGTTAGGGCTAAGAGTTTGAAGTCTTAGTAATAATAAACCACACAACTTTGGCAGCATAATGCTTCACTCTGGTAAATTTTGTTTCCTTTATAATAGTCATTTAGATGTCAGTCTCTGCCTTTAGGTCTCTTCAGATAAACAGAGCTTTTGATCAGTCAAACTCCTCAATTGTGTATTTCTTGATCAATCTTCAATGCATACATAAATTTTCATCTATCTTCTATATGTGATACTTAACATTACAGTCAAATTTTCAAACATACTGAACAGAAGATGCATAAATAGAAAATAACAATCAATTACAATTATGAAGAATTGAAAGGATATGAACATCAAGAAACAATACCAATAACAACATCAACAACAAAAAATCAAAAGAATACAGACATATGGAAATATACATAAGTCCAATCTTCTTCTTTTTTTTTTTTTTTTTTTTTTTTTTACCTTACCTTACCTTCACATGATACCTCATCTTTGTTTGCAGCTTGAAGTAAAACTTTTGATATGGCATGGCCCTGGAGAACAAGTGCTTCATTGATGACCAGGCCTTCTGTAGTCTCCAATATAACCTCATTTCTACTGCTCCTTGGGAAAAGATTGCAACAACATTTGTTATAATTCATGAGTAATGGAATATAATAAAATTCCACACAAATAAAATAAAATAAATAAACAAACCAATATTTTTATGTATTAAATACTAGTCTCTGTTGTCTGAGAGACATTAGCAATATGTCTTCCCAGCCACACTAAAATGTGTTTCATTCCCATGCAAAAACAGATTGGTATAAATTCAATGATGAAACTGCTTTTGGAGCTTCTCTTCCAAAATGATGTACAAGATGTTTTTACTATTCAGAACGCCAATTTTGCCTCGTCCAATATACCCCACATCCTCAAAGGGGCGACCAGGAAAAGATGACCAACAAAAGCATCTGCATTCAGTGATAGTTGCAGGCAGTCATAAGATGGTAGGCAGGTAATTTGACACTTTATAATTACTATCAAAGATTATTTCTGTGTTTGAAGTTGCAGATAAATTACAGATGTATCAGCATAGTTACAAAACATATAAATTGTGTATAATAAAGGCCCTGGTATATCAACATCGTGAAAGTCCTGCTGGTGGGCCAGGAATGTTGTCTAATCAAACAAGATGAGGAAATATGAACATACTATTTTAATCTTTGTATCTTTTCTTACACGCAATTCATCAGGAGCAAGACATTTCTTTATTCTCTCTTTATATCCCTATCATGATGGGGTTAAGAATTTTCTGTGACATAATCATTACACAGCAGTTTAATCTTTCTGCCACGGTCTGTGCTGTGGACACCAGCCTACCCACATGGGAGTTATGACACGTATACTTATAATACATGATTACCTGTCTCTAAAGGGGTAAAAGAAGAAATCCAATTTCTAAAAATCTAAGCATAAATATTCCTTGACAAGACTGAATTTTTATAAATACCCAATCCATCTACATAAAACTTCAATAAAAACATAAGATATATGTCTCAACTAGATCTTTTCTCACTCACTCACACACTCACTCTTTCTCTCTCTCTTTTTTTTGCATATCTATGAACTTTCATTAGCACATATCTACCACCTCAGCATGTAACATGTCCTGCCTT
>NC_091557.1:42570865-42588365 GCF_042767895.1 Penaeus vannamei
TAAGATGAGGTTAAAACTTCCTGGGTCTGGGCTCTCTCCTGCCGGAACATACGAGGTGAAGATTTTGCAGACCAGCCAGGGGTGGGGGGGTGGCAGCCCTCCCTGAAAGGGAGTATACAGGGTCTAAGCCTCCTATGTTTACTGAAAACGTGTCAAATACCTAGTTTGCCCAAGCTCTATCCTGCCAGAACATACGAGGTGAAGATTTTGTAGACCAGGCAGGGGGTTGAGGGGTGGCAGCCCCCCCCCCCCTGAAAGGGGATTAAGGGGGCAGAGCATCCTATACAACCCAGAAATGTGTTAAAATTATATGCTTACTAATCTTCTACTAATATTTCTCGAAATTCCTAGATATGTAGGCCAATCACACCCTCCCCAGCTATCGAGACCAAAATGAGTGCTAGCTTCACTTGAAACACGATGAAAGCTATTGGAAAATTATTCTATTCACCCAAAAAATGGTGTTGGGGTGCATTTCCAAATATACCCAATTTAACATCTTCATAAAACCAATTAATCGTACACTAAAAAAATACTGATAAAATAACAACATTCAATCATAGACTAAGAGACAAACATAGACAAAGACGTTGTCACAGACATAGAAACAGTAGGCGTAGCCATGGACATGGAGATAGACAAAGACAGACACTAAGACACAAAGACATAGACACTGAAATATATACAGTAGACGTAGTCACTGACATAGACACTGACATAAAGATAGACACATACAAATACCGTAATTTGTAAGCAATCTTACTTAAAACACCAAGACACCTATTTTTAGTTTCCCGTTTTAGATTCCCCCCCCCCCCGTGATTGAGGTTTCTTTGATGTGCAAATACAACATAAAAGAGCCCTAAAACAGCTGTACATTATCGTACACATACTTAACATGTCGGGGAGAGCCAAATTTTTTTAAAATTTATTTCTTCCTCTCACGGAACCTGGCCTGTCTCCTGTGTATTCCGATACTCTTTATTTACTTCCTCCGCTATTTGGAAATCTTTTTGTTTAGACTCTGTTGGGTGAAAATAGAACAGCGACTGGAAGGAAATTATTGCAGAGGCATTTTGTTTTCATTACACAATTGTCTATTTGTATAAAATTATCTGAAAACTAAATTAAATAAATGTGTAACAGAATGTTGTGCAAATAGAGTGTTTCGAATACTCCTTGCAGCACTGGTTTGAACTTTTTAATGAAACAAATGGGCCCTCTTTTTTATATTTTTCTATTTTCATATATTTCAAATAAAAATTACTCATCTGATTATCATTCTATTTCCTTTATATTTGGAGATTCATAATGACCGCAAAATAGAGCATAAGAAATGTGTATGAAAGTGGTCAGACTCCTGCGCGAATAGGTTGTTCGAATCTTCATTACAACACAGTGACAAACTTGGCTCCTCTTTTTCTGATGTTTTTACTATCCTTTTATGTTTCAGACAGACATACTCTCCTTTTATTTATCTTCCTACTCTATTAAGATCTGTTGATTCAGAAAATGTATTAACCGCAAAACAGCACATAAGTAAGAAAGTCTCGGACTTTTGTGCGAATAGGCTATTTCGAATCATCGTGACATTAGTTCGAATCCCTGGCGACAAAAGCTCTTATTCTATTAACATCTTTATATATCTAAAATAAACATTACCTCATCTTTTAATATCTATTTTTTTTTATTTCACGATTCAGAAAAGAGATCAAAATATTTTTTAATTTTAGGCCTTTTTCCGACGTTAAGCTTAAATGATATGCTTTCATATTAATAGGGACACGACTAAGAAGAGCGAGGTTCAGATTTATCTTTCGTATGTGTGCGCTTTTATGTGATAAGTCATGTAAGGCAACAATAGTTACTGTTTTTCTTATATCATTTATGCTTCAATCTTGGGCATATTCAGGCCTCCAAACATGTTCCATGACGAATAATATACGGGGAAATATAAGGCATCTTTTCCGGTGCAATTAGGGTGTCGCCCTCACTTTTCTGTCACGGATGACTTTGTTAAATAGCTCGTTATTCGGTCATCAAAGTTGTTTCTTCAGCATGCCGTAAGTTATTAACGCTATATCCACGCATTAGAAAGCCACAGAAGAGGTTGAAGAGGTTTTTTGTCGCACTTTTTTATTTTTTTACTTATACTCAGTCACACCATTTATTTCTATGCCAGCTCTCTTGATAGGTCCTTTCCATTCTTATATAAGGTTGGTAAAAGTGCGTCGCTATATGATATCAAAAGCCTTTGTGTAATCTATGAAAGGGGAAAGCTAGATCAATTGCAACTTGAGGAGGTCTTTAATTTTCAAAAAGAATGGAAAATGATGGCCTTAATGGTTATATTTTCATTGAGTAATCACCAAAATAGCCCTGTGGGACGCCATAACACTTCGAGTTGCTACTGATCTAGCCTTCCCCATCAATCAAACAAATATCAGGCGTTGAGAATGGGAGAGTCGAACGCGCCAAAATCAAGTTTTGAGACAAGTGGGTTTAAAGTTTCCCTTTCGCCCTGACCACGAGTTTTACACCCTATTTCTAACCTTAATTCTCTGCCACTGATAGGCGAACCAACCACACCATTTCTTGCCAGAAGATAGAACAAATGTCAAAGAAAACCGGGGGAGGGGGCGGAATTTTCGAAAAGGTGGCGAGTGTGGCTCCTCCGTTCTCAGTGCCTCATATATATACCTTTTTGCATCTCGGTTAACCTTTCAGATATTCTCATGGTGAATATTGCATTCCTTTTCGATGAATCTTCAACAAAACGACATTATTATATATTTACGATGTCAACCTGCTTCGTGCTCTCATAATTATTCTCAAGGTATTTTTTTTTATTTTTTTTTTATTTTTATTTTTTTTTTTTAAGGTATCGCAATGGCATGTTACCGGTAATCGAAAATTTCCATGAATGATTTTCGTTGATTTAGCAATTCCAACATCTTCGAAAGCTATGTGAGTATTTCCTTTACTTTTTTTTCCCTCCAGACTTGCTACTTGAACAATTTTCCTTCTGTTTAGACACACCTTTCTGTTTCTGATTTTCAATTTTTTCCCCATCCGTGTTGTTGGGTATCGACTGTCTTTTTCGCTTTCTAAACCTAGCTATTATGAACCAATTGTTGTAAAACGTTCTCCTTTTCAACGAACATAGATGATGAAAAAAAATCTAGGTAACTCTTTGATTACTCTACGCATACATATGCATTCTCTTCGGTTTGCAACATTCATCAGTTAACCTCTTTTCCTTAACCTTCGTTATTCATCCCTTATTGTATTGAGTTATTATAGTTTTATATTTAGTTATCATATTTAGTTATTATAATTTTATGTCCATTCTCTTGTACTCTGTCATCTGTCAATCATTCCTGATCTGTTTGTACTTCCATTCACGGTATAGATTCCGAGGCAGTTGGACGGGCGATTCCTTTGACAAAGGACTGGATTCTCTTCCTCTGCCTGACTTTATTGCTGCTCTTAATGGAGGTAGCGTTTGATTCTACCTATCTTGTCATTTCTTTAGCTTCACTTCGAGAGAGTGTATATATATATATATATATATATATATATATATATATATATATATATATATATATATGTGTGTGTGTGTGTGTGTGTGTGTGTGTGTGTGTGTGTGTGTGTGTGTGTGTGTGTGTGTGTGTGAATGTGTGTGTGCATGTGCGTGTGTGTATATATATGTGTATGTATGTATAAATATGTACGTATGAATATGTATATATTGTGTTTGTGTTTGTGTTTGTGTGTGTATAAATATGTATGTGTATGTATGTATGTATAAATATGTGCGTGTATAAATATGTATGTCTATGTGCGCGCGCGCGCGTGTGTTTGTGTATAAATATGTATGTGTATGTATATGTATGTAAATATATATGTATATATATCTATATATATGTATATATGTGTGTGTTTACATATATCTATATCTATATCTATATATATATGTATATGTATATATATGTATTATATATATATACATATATATATGTATATGTGTATACATATATGTATTATACACACACACACACACACACACACACACACACACACACACACACACACACACATATATATATATATATATATATATATATATATATATATATATATATATATATATATATTTGTATGTATGTATATGCATGTATGTATGAGAATATGTATCTATTTATTCATTCATACGTGTGTGCTCTACGAATAAGCTTTAGGTATACACGAAGTTTTTTAAGATCAAGGATTTCAACCGACATCCTGCTCCCATTTCAGCGCAACTTCATTCACATTTTTTCTCGTAATTATTCATGTATTTCGTATATCGAATTTATCATTCTTCTCCCCATCAACTGTAGTTTAGATTAAGGGTTAAAATTAACGCCCATTTGCATGTTTTCTTGTTCTTCCTTTCTTGTTTCGACGAAGGTTAGAGATCATTGATGTAAAGTACCTATTCACTTCTAAAGACTTTCATATTCTCTTTTTGTTTTATTTTATTTATTTATTTATTATTATTATTATTATTATTTTTTTTTTTTGCTGTTAATTAAATTTTGAGAGATGTGGTCATGTAGATCAATGAACTATAATCACTTATACGCGATAGTCCTGTATATTTTTTGTTTTTCTTTGTCCTTGTTTTCGAAATGCTGCGTCTGTATTGTATTTCACCATGTCCTATTATTTCTGCTTCGTGTGAATTTGGTGATGCTGAAAGTACACAATAATTCTATTTTTTCCTACATTTACATTTTTTTCGGGTAGCAAGTTATCAATTGTCTGATTTGCTGTAATATTGAAGTATGATTTTTTTTTAGAAGTGCTTCTTTTTCGTTCATCAACACAAGCTTCCTAATTTTTTTGTTTTTTGTTTATTCTTCGCAATTTTTGTTGTTGAATTTTTCTCTACAAAATATTCAAGGTGTGATGGTGGCGAGTTAATTCTGCTAATTTGTTCTAAGCCCTAATCTTTGTGGAAATTGATTTTTTTATGGAGTTCTTTAGTCCCCCCTTTTCTGTACTTTCCTTACGTTCTCTATCGTTCATTTTACCTTTCATGTAAGTCATCTTGTCATAAATAAAATAACTTTGAAGTTTTATCAAAATAATTAGACTAGTCAACTATTAACAGTGAAGATTCCATACTTTATGTCGGTGAAACAAATAAGCAGTAACTCAAATTAGCATACTACCCAACCACCGCCTATGTTTTTAAACGAAAAGGAAGTCTTGGAGTGGCCACAGCGAGAAAGGTTTCTTCCGAATTTCTCAACCGAAAAATGGGAGATGAGGTTGAAAAGAGAATGAAAAAGAGAGAAGTACTAGACTCGTCATTTATTTGGCTTTTCTAACATAATACGAGTCACATAAATGCATCTGCAGCGAGAACCATTTATGACGACATTTATAAGTAATATTATCATTATTATAATTACTATTTACAGTTTAACACATACACATTGGCTTCTGTATCTTGAATTTTAAAATATCTCGTTACTTCAAGTGGTCATTATTAAACCCCATGAAGTTAGCAACATTGAATTTTCATATATATGACACAAAATATTGGGCAGCAAAAATAAATAAAACATCTATTATGCATAGATACGAACGCTATACACTAGATTCAGTCTGTAGCAAAACTAGCTTTGCTTTGGACGTTAACAGTACAATAGACAAGTACAGCACACAGAGTAGACAAGAGTAGATGATAAGTAAATGACAAGTAGTTGACATATAAGTGAGAGTGCCTTGGTCTCCCCCAGCAAAAATATAATAACAATAATAAAAATGAAAATAAATAAAAGAAATTATGACTGTCCGGGACTTACTGCGTTTATGATCACCTTGTCTCATTTTTTCTCAACTTGGCAGCCAAATCAAACAGTACTCAAATAGTTATACATAGTACTAAATAAGGAAACCACGAGTACGGCGAACTGCAGCGCCTAACAGTTTCCCAGGCCTGACTCTAAACTGGCCTCGCAGCAACACATCAGTCAATCCCGAACCAGGTCAGTGTGGTTGTCACCAACCGAACTTTTGATTACTTGAACGCACTACACGCACCTTGACGAACTGTACATTATCAACTGAGGTAGTTGGTTTGTGGCAAGTGGAATCATAGTAGAGCTGGAGGGAACCAGGACCTCATTGCTAGGGACCTGAAGGGGTCTCCCCATGACAGGGCAGGCAACTAGATGGGTAGCCACTCCATCTGTTTTTTTTTTAAAGAATGCTGCGGTTGGTTATAATCTCAGGGTGTCTTCTGCACCTGTTTGGGAGACAATAGGACGGCAGATAAGCACACAAGAGTGGGCCTACGCAGAGCTCAAGCTGGACCAAGACACAAGCCAGGCTGACCCTCATGCACCGACACAAAGGGAGGAGTGCCTTCCATCCCTGCGACTCCGCCTTCCGGAGCCGCGCAAGAAGTGGCGGTGACAGAGGCAGCCGTCACGCCTTAACATTGCAACTCCCCAAGTGGAGATGGTTGCTTGGACTACTCTAGGCTGGCCTAGGTTTCTGGGGGCAGCGGGAGCACAGGTTCCAAGCGACTACTGCCACTAACCAGGGAATGAGATCAAGTAATACTGCCTCCATCCTAAAGGGAAGAGCACATCAATAAAGTAGACGATTTATTGTAGGTAGTGACAGCATGGTTTGTCTCAATGCAGATTGCTGGAATTTGCATTTCGGGATGGAGGCAGAGCCCAAGCCCGTGCAGAGCCTGGCAACCCTCGATGGAAGTGGAGAACGGTTCCTGACCTCTCCTCAATAGGATGCTGGACTAGCCTGCTTCCAGGCAGACCAATCAGGCGTCTGCCCGTACTGGGAGACAACTAAATGCCAAGAAACATACTCTAGTAAACCTCGCGCCATACAAAACTCATTGACCAGAGCTAGCCAGCCAGCTCGGCAAGTAGAAAACGATAAGGAAAGAGAATGAACTTTTTGGAGACTGTGGTGCCTCACCTTGGACTTCAGAGGATACCAGCACAAAGACACCGACACTCTCTTCCGACAGTGTCTTGGCTTGTGGCTTCTTAGTGTGCAGGCTATTACACGTGGCAAATCATTCATGGAACTTCAACTCAAGATTTATTGGTGAAGGGGAAAAATTATCATTGGACCTTTTCGTTAACCTTGCCAATTATCCACATTTATTCTTTTTTTTTAAGAAAAACACGACTCTGCTGAGCTTTTGGTTTGACAATTATCCGCTTTCAAAATCTTGCAAGTCATCAAAACATTGCAATCAAGTAAAACAATTGAAAACAGATGAATTCTTATCTTAAACCACATGTATTAAAAGCAATAATAATTTAAAGGCTTCTGTTGTTGCTATGTGAAGTCCACAAGTATGATTCCGATCACCTAAATGATGGCGTCTAGCAATAAAGAAGCTCCAGACTTCAAAAGCCGTTGTTTAAAACTTGATAGTCAACGAATTAAAAAGAACACACCTTGGAAATCGAAATTATCAACTGCTGGATTTGTAGGAGTGCTGCATAATTGCTGTCAATATCCTAAATCATATTCTATCAAACCTATCTCATCCATTTATAATTTTACCCCTTTGTCACCGGCAAATAATAAATTCAAGGCACTACTTGCACCTAAGAAGAGAATATTGTATATTCATTCAAAAGACAGGATCCCCTGAAAAGAAATGTGAAGTTCTGAAGACTATAAAGGCAATTCAGTATTTCTTTCTTTGCATGAACTTAATGCATATAAGTAGTATTTTTTGTAGTATAATAAAGATGAAAAATGTATAAAGTTATAAATATAATCCTTTTATGGACATGCAGTGAAGAGGACTTATTTATTTTTAGTAGTCAATGTTTTTTTAATACATCCTGGAACAAACCCATAGGCGATTAAACCCGAAAAAATATAATGAAAATGTTTTTGAGTGGGTGATAGCAGACTGAGAGAAGCAGTTCTGGTACAAACTGGCACCTGTCCCTACACCATTCATCTTTGCGTTGAAGACAAAATATATCATTCCATGCTCACTCATGTTACAAAGAGAGAAATTTACAACTAAGAGTAAAGAAGGAAAGACAAATTATATACACCGAATAATATCTAATGAAATCACTTCAATCGAATTAAGTGGTCTAGCCAAACCTAGTCTTGTAAATGCAAAAGTCAATCAAGGCACATTCCATTGTGTATAAACACCATCGCTCGAGCCACATCCTCAGTATTTACACTAACACTTCACTCTCACATTTTGTTGCTGAACAGAAGCACTAGACACTTACAACATTTTAAACACTTAATATATAGTCTATATGGCTATGTACAAGTATACATGTCTTTTGTTCTTTGATCCCCAGGATCTGACCAAGCAAAACTGGCGTGCACAACTCAGAACACAAGTGCTCACAGACAGAGCACACAAGTCCAAGGAAGATCGCATGAGCTGTCCAGTGCTCCAGGAGAGCAGCGGTGCTCACGGCGGTTCCTCATGCTTCCCGATGGATTCATGTGCATGTGATGACGGCGCAAGGGCACAGCCAGCCTACAGGCCAGTATTCGTTGCTTTGACCGTGCGGCGGCTCTGCAAGCCCGACCAAGGCCATCAGCTACAATACAGGGCTTACTAGTGGCTGGGTCTACTGAGGGTGAGAAAGGAACTCACTCCAGTCTTTAACATCTCAACTGGTGGACACGTGCGCATACTGTCCCAGGCACCATGGATCCAATGCAGGCTTGCTTATATCTATGACTACTTGTTTCTTTGGCTTGCTTACACTACACTGTGGCACCTCACAACCCTATGCTCCTTGCTAGTTATCTGCAGCTTGCCAGACATTCAATCCACTTGACCCTCTGAATGATTCTGGCCCAGGACTCCTCGACTCCTCTTGTGGTTGAAGCTTCGATCGTGGCCAGCTGCCCGACCATACAGGAACAACTTAAGTCACATGACCCTTGCAGTGCCATTGACAGCAGCGGAGCACCATAAGTGCAGCTGAGTATTATTGAAATCACCAACACCAGCTCTTCAAGATAGAAGTGATGGGTCGTCACGCTATCGATCTTTCCACTCCTTTTCCACTTCACAGGTGGAGTGCAGGGACGCTCTTGCATTCAACATAAAGCTTTTTCTGCAAACAGATATTTTAGCAATGAATGTGCAGTCATTGAGAGAAACGTTCTACGAACAAAAATTACGATAAGGAAATTTTCCTAAAATTCCACAGTTTTTGAAGGGGAAAACAAAATGCAATATGGCCAAGTGAACAAGAGCTTACCTCATAATGCCCCTGTGTGGAAATATTGCGTCACTGGCGTCGGTTCTCCTGGTGGGGCGTGGTAAAGAAGAGTGGCGGGGTTGGTGTGTTGGAGTCCAAAGATGAAGACCAGGACAGTCCAGCCTCACTCACTTTCTGGTCCCATGAACTTTTCGCTGGTTCATTTGTATGTCCCTCTCTAGAACTGCTGTGTGCTCGTGAATCTCTCTCTTCTGGGAAATGCTGCTGATGACGGTGACCATGGCGGGTCCGACTGTGGGGATTCGTGGGTTGAACGTGCCCGCCCTCCTCGCGGTTTTCGGGTTGCAGAGCTGGCGCCTGTGGGTGTCTGACCACGTGTGGGTTCTCGAACGAATCAGGTCCAATTCTTCTTTTTAACTGACTCCTCGTGGTAGGAAGCTGGTGGCGATCTGGGAAAGGCTGCTGCGGATGGGGCTGCCGCGTGGCCGAGGGGTTCGAGGGCGAGACGCGACGGTGGCCTGCGCGGTCCCGTCGGCGAGGCAGCTGAGGGAGGTCGAGGTCTGAAAGATGCGAGTCGAGCAGGAAGGGGTCCTGGGTCGTGTGGTGTGCAGGGAGGTGGTCCGAAGAGGAGGGGTTCTGCGGCAGCACACTGGCAGTGGGGAGGAGGTTGCTTCTCGTCACCGCTGGGTTGTGCGGCCCAGCAGTTTGGTGTGGCTTGGAGGAGTGAGGGGCAGGACGCGTATAACGGGGCCAGTAGGCATGTCCGGTATGGGTGGGCGACCAGCTTAGAAGGTGGGGCTTCGTCCAGGGAGACACCTTCTGCTTGTGGGCCAAACTCTGCTGCAAGAGCTCCCACAGTGCAGTGGGCTGATTTCGTGGACATCGTAGACCGCGAGAGTGTCGGAAATGCCTCAGCGGACCTTGACAGTTTCGACCTGGAATTATAAGTCGTCCTTAAAATGCGTCCCCAGTAAATCAGGGGCAAGATGTCAGCTTGAATAATTATTTTCAATGAAAGACGGCTGAAAACACCATTTCAAATCAGTGAGCATATTTTCGTATAATTGATAATGAATGGCACTGTACTCTGAAAATGCATTGATTATAGATACTAGCAAAATAAGTACTTCAATACATTACCTTCTACAAACATTACACACATCATGCTATACAAACTGCATTCCACTAAACATACAAGACGTGCAGCAATCATGGCATAAATCTTACCTTTCAATTTGTGTCCGTTTATAACCATAATTCCATAACCATTTGTTCTTAATGTATACATACAATATCTCTTGATGTACTGTTGAGCGTTGCAACTATCCTATCAAATATTATAAAACCTAACAAAAAACAAAACAAAAACAAATGAATAAATAAATAAAACCTCTGGCTATACCATAACCTACGGAACATCCCACCCTCCAGTGAGATACACAGGTGTGTTTCCCTAACTCCTAGGTTCCAAAACTAGGTTCCAAAACTAATCTCTCTTTATCTTACTCATCCGTCCATCGGCTGGACTCACCTGGAGAATCTGCAGGTAACCAGAGTCAAGGCAAGTGTTAGTGTGACCAGGCCAAGCATAGTAGCCAGGTAGACCAGCAGATGCGAGGGGATGGAGTGTGAGCCAGCATGTATGGGCCTCGGGGGACCTGCAGGAATCATATCTACACCTACCACCGTAAAATCTTGCCCGTGTGACTGGCGAGGGGTATTAATGGCATGGGAGGAAGAGGGGCCGGGTGGGGGCGGGGGTCAAAAGAACTAGCCAAGGTAAGTTATATATCAAAATAATGCGGGCTTTAAAAAAAAAGTGAGAGTTAAAAACAAGTCTGATATCTTTACCTAAAAGATTACTCTTTTCTGAAATATTCTGACATATGAAAAAAAAACATTAACCACAGTGTTAATTGTACCTTTAACCCGGGTAAATTATGAAACCTATCAAGACAGCAAAACAATAAACAAGGTTACATTCTTTTAATGTTTTATCCCCCTTTAATTTCCAAATTGGGCGGCAAAAATCAAACCTATGAAACCCAAAGTGAATGTATCTCGACGAATCAACATGACTGTGATCACGACAGCATCATCATATGTAAAATTAGCAAAGCAGAATATATTTAATTAGTGGGTGGCTGGCTGGGGCTAGCTGGTAGGGGACGAAAGCCTGGAATAAGAGTCGGTCGGCCATATTGATTGCCATGTTAGTTAATATACATTATATAAGACTCAAAAATGCGCCATGGAAGAGCCATGCAAGAGTTAGGATTCTTTTATACATGATTATCAAATATCAACAATATATATGCAAATTATTACTTCTGTTAATCAAGTCATTACTGATATATTAGTATGTAAGTAGCATGTGCCTTTTCACACAAAGACTGGGGTTGGACATACAATACAAGCTAAAGTACATGTCTAGAAATACTTCATGAAACAGTAGAAGTAAATAGAAGAAGAAATAAACATGCGAGTTCGATAAATCATCGGTCAGGCCTATATTCTTGTGAATTTTAAACCAAAGTCGAAAGGGATGCTCTGATGCTCAAGAATTGCATCGTTTTTTTTTATAATGAAGAAGAGAATTTATCGTATCTGTCATGTGTCCCGTGTCCTGATGCTGCGTCCAAAAACTTATACAATGTATGTACGCATATACTGTACACATCCATATTTATATACACACCTACGAACCCACACACACACACACACGCACGCATGCACGCACACACACACACACACACACACACACACACACGCGCGCGCGCGCGCGCGCGCACACACACATACATACATACATACATATATATATATATATATATATATATATATATATATGTATATGTATGCATACATAGATAAATGTGTAGATATATATATATATATATATATATATATATATATATATGTATATATATATATAAATGTGTGTGTGTATGTATACACACACACACATATATATATACATATAAATATATATATATATATATATATATATATATATATATATATATATATATATATCATATGAAATAGGTAAATATTGAAGTCAGTTTTCACTATATGAAGTACATTTCTGGGTAACTGGATATATACAAAGAGCAAAATCTATAATTGCAGACATCCTATTGAGCCAGCAACAGCTCCCGAGATCCATCCTACACCACGTCTGTTAAAAGTCTTCTGTCCAATATAATCCTGAAAGTCGAGTTCAATATAAAGTCCTTCATAAGTTAATCCAATTAGAATACAATTCAACTATCAGCTAAGAGAAAAAAATATCGTGATGTTATTGACGTGTTAGTAAAGAAAAAAAACAACAAAAGAAATTAAAGACAGCACTCCAAAGCTTGCATGAGCAGAGTCTAACCAGCTTTTTATTTATCTTTTTATTTTTTAGTCTCAAGGGGTTATAATTCTAACGCTGGAGGACCATGGCTTAGTGTCTCAACCAAGAGCAACGGGGGACACACACACACAGACACAGACACAGACAATGTAGAGTGTATCTGGCTACATACTTGCGAGGTCTACCTTCCCCATTGCAAGTCGACCCTGGACTGACGACGGCCTAAGGGGTGGCGGTAATCCCCTGGGGGAAAAATAGCTATGTCAATGCCCCTGTTAGCCACCTCCCGATGCGTAGGCTGGATTAGAGGGCAGGGGGAGCGAGTGGATTAACTGGAACGTCAAGGGAACCACAAGCGTGTGTCAAGGGGCCGAGGGACAGGACAGGAAGGACATAAGAAACTCACATAAGAAACGCGAGTCGTGGGGCTTCATCTTCAGTTGAGGCTTCATTATAAATATTAGTATTATTGAGATGACCAGACATAATATCAAACATGATATATATATATATATATATATATATATATATATATATATATATATATATATATATATATATATATATATGTGCATATTTATTTATACACACACACACTCGCACTCACACACACACACACACACACACACACACACACACACACACACACACACACACACACACACACACACACACACACACACACACACACACACATGTATATATATCATATATATATTCAGTTGTAAGGAAGAAGGTACTACCAATAAGTGTATTTCTTGTCTCTGTTGAACACAGTGAAAAGCAACTTCCACGAGAGAGAGAGAAACAGGGCAGGCTCAAGATTACACGAACGATGAACCAGAAGTTCCGTCGCGTGAGATTTGGCACAAAAGCATCAAATTCCTTACAGGCAGAGACAGTTCATTGAAATAAAAAAATACGATAAAAATCACATGGAAGCTTAAATTCATACGATCAATATATGCCAATGTATTGCGTGGGGATCAACCGTGAAAAATGGCAATGTTTAGCACGGATGAAATGGTTTCAAACAGATTGGCAGAATGGAAGAAAAAAAACACAATGCACAAATGAGACCTGAAGACGACATAAAGGAGGATTTCGAAACAGCTCTCTCACTTCCAATAAATGCAATGTGGGTTTCCTCTACCACAGTCTCAGCAAAGTATTGTGTTTTTACCATTCATGAAACGTAATACACTTCCAATAAATCTAGTTCGTGCAATGTGGGTTTCCTCTACCACAGTCTCAGCAAAGTATTGTGTTTTTACCATTCATGAAACGTAATATTTCAGTCGGGCTATGACAGAGATGAGCTAAAGGCATCTGACAGCTCCCGGACAGAGCTGAGAGAAGATACCAGTAATCTGTCCAAGAATATAATCTTTCCGGCGACCAGGCAATACAGTGGCATTTAACTACACTTCTTCAGCTATCATTTCAACACCAGACAGAATACAGTTCAAGTCATCTACCCAACGAACAGCATGCATTGATATCCCCGTATTCATAGCACTATCAAAGAAAAACAATTATCTTCTAGAAAAAAAATACAGATATAATAAGAATAGGGGAGAAATATAATAAAAAAAATCATGGATTTCCACGTACACTCAATGTAAAAAAGGATGCAAAATACAAGAAGAGCAAAATACAGAAAAAAAGAAGAGTCAATTTGCAACGTTACTCGCATGCAACACTTACTGAAGGTTGGATAAACTTCTTTCTCCTGACACCTCTGTCCTTTGAAGCCCTCGGCACACCTGAAACAGGGAGGAAAAATAAGTCTTTTTCTCTAAGTCTATTTCTATATCTATTTCTATTTTACTGCCTCCTATAGACACTTCCGACGCACGCCCATATAAGACGGGACGAAATGGAATTTTAAAAAGTAAAATGTGAAACAATTTCAGACCACAAGCATATCTATCTGTTGTATCGCCAGATGGAAAGCACAAAATATATATCTATCGAATATGACCTTTAAAAATCAATATAACGTATGTCAGCAATAATAATGACATTAAAAAAGGAAACAAACCGTACTAGAACAAAAATAAAAATAATGATGATGATGATGATAATAATAATAATAATAATAATAACTATAATAATAATCATGATGAATATAATAATTATCATAATAATAATGCTAACAATAATGATGATGATTATAATGATGGTGATGGTGATGTTGATGTTGATGACGATGATATGATGATGATGTTGATGATTGATATTGATGATGATGATGATGTGATTTTATTGATGATGATGACGATGTTGATGATGATAATGATGATGATGATGATAATAATAATAATAACAAAAACAACAACAACAATAATAATAATAATAAAAACAACAACCAACAAACCGACGAAACGCAAGTCACGGATACTCACTGACACACAAGTTCACCGACGATCTTGAACATCATACAGGTTCCTCCGTTGAGACAGTAGCCAGCATAAGGACATTTATCCACGAAGGGATGAGGGTCTATGGCTGTTGAGGGGGGGAGGGGGGAGATAAGACACACAAAACGTGAGTAAAGAAGGAAAGGAAAAAACTAGAAAAGGAATTAAAATCAATATGAGAGAGAACATTTGAATGAGAGAGAGAAAAAAAAATATGATAATGACTTATATATCTCATTTACAGACTTGGAATACAGGTATCCGAGGTAAAAAAGAAACAAGAGAGAGTTATAATACAATCAAAATCATTGAAGAACATTAAAAAAACAGACAAGATAATAATGCGAGGATGCACAGGCTCGCATAGCCCTGCAGCCAAAAGCGTGAGTGGAGCATCCCAACAGAAAAACAAAAATTCAAAAGTGAAGTTTTTTTCAGTCTTTTCTCTGCATCCAAACCGACCCCAGAGCCCTCGAGCAAAGCCAACAGCAGACGGAGGAAGGACTGATATATTATTGATAAAAAATGATCTGCCGCGTCAAAAGATAAGGTCATTTAGTGGCAGAGGTGAAGCGGACAGGGGAAATGTGCTTCCAGTCACCTCCGTCCTTGAATACTAACATGAAAGGCTCCGGTACTCTTCGGATGGTTTGGTGTCGTCCAAGTGGCAGTCCGCTCTGTTAAATACCTAATGTCTTGTTAGCTTCTGTTTGGGTGATTTGTCTGTTCCTCTGCTCTGTGAGTGTTCTCATATGAGCACTAAACCCTTCACCATTAAATAAGGTGTATACGTTTAATCTTTTTCGTATATTTGTTTACATGGGATCATTCTTGTCTGAAAAATACTATAAGTCGCAGCTGTAGTATTTTCGATCTTCTTATCATCATCTTTGTCCTTATCATGATCATCTCTATCAAGATATATTCATTTACATAATAGATACATATATATGTACATATAACATATATGTATATATATATATATATATATATATATGCGGTTCCTATAGCAATTTCTTTTGCAAGATGATGATAGACAGACAGCCGAGGACAGCTTGAAAGAAAGAAAGAGAGAGAGAGAGAGAGAGAGAGAGAGAAGTGGAGAGAGAGAGAGAGAGAAGTGGAGAGAGAGAGAGAGAGAGAAGTGGAGAGAGAGAGAGAGAGAGAGAGAGAGAGAGAGAGAGAGAGAGAAAGGTGATGGACGAAGCTGGTCATGAGACATCTGCCGACACTACTTGGTAGTCAGTGTACGGGAAGAGCTTTTATCATTCCCGATAAATGTCCGGCTGACTAGCATTAGAAAACATAGATCTATAGCAGCCGGTAAGCAAATTAAAAAGCAAACTGGCTACATAGCTCATGACAATGCAGTTGTGATTGAAGGCCTTTCACCGCGTAAGCCATATTCCATTCTATCACTGAAAAAGGGCGAAAAATAAAGCAACTGCTAACCACCCAACTGTTATACTGTTGTGTACTGGCAGTTTCGAGCACGTAACGGGTCTTCAGACTGCCTGGGAATCTTGAAACACACGATCCCCAGTTCAGAAGCAGAGCAAGGCCAGGTGGCAAGCCTAGTTTTAACCATCGAAAGCTGCAAGATCAAACTCCCAAGCACAGCGGTATAACGGTCTGTGTTAACAATGGCACGATGTGGAGGGATGCACGCTAAGACAGGGGGTTGAAAGGTGGTCGGGCATAGCAGTATAGTTGTATAGCAGCAATGCACTCGAGGCATATGTAGACATGAAATAACACTGAAGGTCTATGTTATGTCAGTGAAGACACTGGGTTGCTTAGCGTGGTTTATAAGGCAAATGCTGATGAGGCGGATGGTTATATATGTAAAATAAAAATATAGTGTCTGGTCAACTTAGCATGTGTTGACTTGTATAGACCAATACATATCAACAATAATGTGATGGGTAAATGTGGCTTTTATGTGGGTTTTAAAGCAAGACGCTCCTGTTGCTGTGTGATAAGCATTCCCTAAGTCACTGGCAGGAGGGGAATGGTTGTGCCGGGATGGACAGGGGAACGGAAGAGAAGGTCATTTCTGATCAAGGGAGGGCCGCGCACATCTCAGCCTGCCTGCTCCCGATGTAATGCATGGCATAAATAAACAGCTTCAGAAAAAAATAGTTGATAACAAGACACGAATGAATATAATAATGTTCTTTTTTTAATTGGCCAAGGAAGAGATTGTAAGCCCCCCAAGTTACGGAGGTGTCACAGCTGCTCGCAAGACAAGAGGCAGAGGAAAGCGGAAGAAAGGTTTACGTCATGTGCGCTACTCGCCGAACAGGCTCAGAGAGGAAACGGAGAATTAAAAAAAAATGTTATAGGGGCTTAAGAGTAGGGAAAGAAAGACCGGGTGAAGGTGCAATACAAGGAGAGGTGTAGGCAGCGAATCTGTCAATGAAAACTATAAGGTATTGAAGTCCATTAGCTGGAGAAGA
>NC_091557.1:42593365-42598365 GCF_042767895.1 Penaeus vannamei
GAGAGAGAGAGAGAGAGAGATAGAGAGAGAGGGAGAGAGGGAGAGAGGGAGAGAGGGAGAGAGAGAGAGAGAGAGAGAGAGAGAGAGAGAGAGAGAGAGAGAGAGAGAGAGAGAAAGAGTGAGAGAGAGAGAGGGAGATAGAGAGAGAGAGAGAGGGAGGGAGGGAGAGAGAGAAAAAGTGAGAGAGTGAGAAAGAGAGAGAGAGTGAGAGACGTTGAGAGAGTGAGAGAGATACAGAGAGAGAGAGAGAGAGAGAGAGAGAGAGAGGGAGGGGAGAGAGGGAGGGAGAGAGAGAGGGAGAGAGAGAGGGAGAGAGAGAGGGAGAGAGGGGGAGAGACGGGGGAGAGAGGGGGAGAGAGGGGGGGGAGAGAGGGGGAGAGAGGGGGGGAGAGAGGGGGAGAGAGAGGGGGAGAAAGAGAGGGAGAGAGAGAGAGGGAGAGAGAGAGAGAGAGAGAGAGAGAGAGAGAGAGAGAGAGAGAGAGAGAGAGAGAGAGAGAGAGAGAGAGAGAGAGAGAGAGAGAGAGAGAGAAAGGGTTCAGGTTCGAGTTGGAGGTAAAGAGTGGAGAGGGAATGGAGGGGGAGGGGGGGGGTGAGAGAAGTTCGAATTGGAGGTGAGGGTGTGAAGAGTGGAGTGGGGTAGGGGGGTGGGGGAGTGGACATAGCATCACGGCGCGCCTTCGAGGGAGAAACGGACACTGTAAAACTGGAACTTGAAAAGGAAAACGGGCCAGGTCGCGCCCCAAGGAGAAACACTCCACGTCCCCGAGACATGAGGAGGAGGGCGGGGAACGAAAAAAAAAGAAAAAAAAAGAAAGAAAAAAAAAATGGAAGCTGAGGGTGGAAGGTGACGACAGCCAAGGCGGAAACAAAAGCAAATCGGGAGGACTTACGTGGCACCACCCGGATCGTGGCCTGGGACGAGTCCTCTCCCACGACGGACTTGGCCACGCACTTGTACACGCCTGCGTTGGACTCCTGCACGCTCGGGATCATCAGCTGTGACACGAGGACTTGCTGGCTTTTGTCTCGCTCCTGTCGCCGCTTCTTCTTCTTGCCGCCCTTCCTGCCGCCGTCGTCGCCCGTGTCACCGCCGCCGCTGAGGGAAGACAAGGACGGCGCGCGGTTTGGTAAAAACAGTCGGGCTTCCGCAGGGTATAATTGCTTCCTGAAAAGAACCGCGCACAGGAAGCGGAGGACGAGTCCGAGCAGGAAGATGTCCCCGATCGTAATTTTCTGCCACGGCGACGCAACACCCGCGCCAAGTAAAACATCCCCGCGGCCGCCGGTGGAGTGAGGGCGCCCCGGCACGGCCTCCGGACGCTATCTTTAAGAGCCTGTCGATCTCGCGTTTCGAAATCCCAGCAGCCACCGTCTAGACGCCGCCGCCCCGTGCCAGAGGCTTTTAATATGTATGCCACGGCCCTCCTTCGTGCTTTAGACTCTGACAGACACTTTATCACTTACAAATCTTCAGTTTTTTTGAGCGGGGGCCTAAGGGAAGCACACACAAGACACGTGTTTATCCGACGTGCCCTATCATCATTTGTTCGCCCACATGTCCTAATATTTCCTAGCATAACTCCCATGCCCTATAAAATGTATAAACTATCCGCTTCCGAGGCACTGCCGCTGGAACGACGACCAGACGAGACCCACCATGACGCGGGAAGGCTACCTGCCTTTGCCTTTTTCGAGCCGTTTCTTCCCAGCGAGCAGCACTTACCCCTAACCTTACATTTCCAGCTTTCCTCCCTTCTCATCTAGTTCCTACGTAACTATCATCAGTCCTTCCGGTCCCTCTCCTCTCCTGCTCACTCCCATACATATCTCCCCCGCCCCTCCTCTTCCTCCTCCCCTTTCCTCCTCCTTCTCCCCTCCCTCCCTCCCTCCTCCTCTCCTCCCACCTGCTACTCCTCCCATTCGTTCCCTTCCCCCCTCCCTTCGCCGCCCTCCCTCTCGTCACACGCTGACCCAGACACAGCCATCGTCTTTAACCCCGGCCGTTCGCGCGACACGCACTCCCTAAATTTTATTGCCTCCTTCTCAGGCGAGGAATTGTGTGCATTCCTTTTTTCCAGCTGCGGCGGCGTGGGGCTGCGAGCTTTCCGTGGCCCGGCTGGCACGGCGCCAGGTCCGAGGACCGCCCGCTTGGCGCCACGGGAGCATCGCGCGTCCGCCAGCCCCGTTGACGCCAGGCGCAGTGCCGTGGCATGGAAAACTTATCTTCCAATTTTGTGAAGCTGCGAAGGCCACCATGGAATAAAAGCCAGGTCATCATCTATTCCCCTCAGAAACAAGGGGGGATTCGTCGCAGGAGGCGCGGCGACGCAGGACGCCCGCTCGGAGATGCCGCGGAGATGCGTCCAGAGCACCAACGGGAACAAATCCATTAGCTTATAAAAACGCGTCTGTCTGCAACACCACAGTAATGCGACAACTACCCGAGTCGTTCGGGTGTTCGACCAGTTTGGCTCCGCTGGTGTTTCGGCGAGAGAAAAGGCTGGCATTTCTGAACACTTCGGAGAAACGACGGAATCCGAAATGTAAAAGGAATGATAGCAGGAGTCGTAGTATTAGTAGAAGTAGTAGAAGTAATATGAATAATGATAATAAGAAAATAAGAACACCATTAATAATAATAATAATAACAGTTATAATAATAATAATAATAATAATAATAACAACTATAATAATAATAATTATTATTATAACAATAACAATAGCAATAATAATAATAATACCAATAACAACAATAATAGTAATAATAGTGATAATAGAAATGATAATAACTGATATTCTGTTATGTTATTACCATCCCTATCATATCAGTTTTAGATATCTACAATCCTAAAAGTTTATGACAAGTATGTAATTCGAACATTGAACATTAATTGACTGCAATTAAGGACATTACCCACGAAACTGTTGAAGCAAAACCTTAATGATCTAAATCACAAATTATCGGTGAATATTAGACAAATAAAGAATGTCTGTTTACGAATGTCAAGATAAACATTTGCCAAAAAGAAGAAGAGTGAACTATTCTTATTTATTTATTTATTTATTTTATTTATTTACAATTCTTATCTATTTTTTTTTCACAAACTACTATGATGGATGAGTCTCACCTTTCCTCGGCTCTCCTCTCGTCTCCTGATTCGTCGGCGCCTTTCTCTCTCACTCTCTTTCTCTTCAGTCGTTGCTTCCCTTCTTCCGCTGCTTCCGGTCGCTGTCTCCGAAGGGCTCCTGCCACTCGTCGTCTCCCGGTCACCGGAACTCGTCGTCTCTCGTCCTCTCCGTCTCGTATCCGTCGTTTCTCCTCGTCGTCTCCTCCTCCTTCTCCTCCTCCTCCTCCTCCTCCTCCACTTTCACCTGGTCTTCCTCCTCCTCCTCCTCCTCCTGCTTCTCCTCCGCCTCCCCCTATTCCTCTTCCTCCTCGTCTTCGACTCCCGCCGACGCCGCCGACCACACGTCTTCGTAGGACTCGTCTCGTCCTGCCTCCGGGGGACTCGCGGGACCACAGGACGTCCCGCCGCTCTCGGGTCTTCGGCTTGTGCCTTATCCTGAAGGAGGGGACGAAGGGTGAGTCGCGGGGCCAAGGGGACGAGAGGGAAGGAGTGGGAAGGGAGTGTGTGTGTCGTTGGAAGTGTTGGAAGCGAGAAAGAGAGAGAGAGAGAGAGAGAGAGAGAGAGAAAGAGAGAGAGAGAGAGAGAGAGAGAGAGAGAGAGAGAGAGAGAGAGAGAGAGAGAGAGAGAGAGAGAGAAGAAAGAGAGAGAGAGAGAGAAGAAAGAGAGAGAGAGAGAAGAAAGAGGGAGAGAAGAGGGACAGGGAGAAAAAAGGAGAAGAAGATAGAAGACGGAGAGGAAGATAGAGAGCGAGTGAAGGGCGAATCAGAATGAGTTGACGGAAGAGAGCGAGTCGCGAGGTGAAAGCTGAGAGAGCGAGTGGGGGAATCGTGTGAGGGAAGGCGAGCGAACGAGTGAACGAGTGAGTGGGGAATCGTGTGAGAGAAGGCGAACGAGTGAGTGACGAATCGTATGAGAGAAGGCGAGCGAGTGAGTGAACGAGTGAGTGGTGAATTGTGTGAGAGAAGGCGAACGAGTGGTGAATCGTATGAGGGAAGGCGAGCGAGCGAGCGAATGGTGAATCGTATGAGGGAAGGCGAGCGAGCGAGCGAGTGGTGAATCGTATGAGGGAAGGCGAGCGAGTGAACGAGTGACGAATCGTATGAGGGAAGGCGAGCGAGCGAGTAAGTGATGAATCGTTTGAGAGAAGGCGAGCGAGCGAGTGGTGACTCGAGTGATGAATCTCCCTCACGACTGATGAGCCAGCGGATGGAGGAGGATGAGAGTGAGGGGACGGGACTGACAGTGAGGGAAGGGGACAGAAAACGGCTGTGAGGCAAGCCAACGAGAAACGGTAAAGGAATCCCTGTTGGTTTTCTCAAATTGTTGACTCGTTTCTCCTCATAAACCGGTTTGTCTTGTGGGTTTTCATTCATTGTGACTCGTGTATGGTGCCGGGTTAACGTAGATGTGATGCGAGAAGAGGTCAAAGGTCAAATTGCGACCACAGTTTCGAAGAAAAACGGGGGAGAGGAAGAAGGAAAGATGTAGCAATATATGTCTAAGTCAATACATTAAAAAAATACACCTTACTTTACCATAACTTGAATAAAAAAAAACAAAAAAACGGGGGAGAGGAAGAAGGAAAGATGTAGCAATATATGTCTAAGTCAATACATTAAAAAATACACCTTACTTTACCATAACTTGAATAAAAAAAAATAATCTAACATTCACGTGACCTAACCACATCTGAACTTTAAGAAAGAGAGAGTAAAAGACTGAGAGAAAGAGAAACAGAAAAATAACGAATATTTTAAGAACGAATACCTAACGACACAAGATCTTCGCAAAGAAAAGAAAAGAAATCTCTCGCTCTCTCTAACTCCCTCCATCTCCCTCTTTTCTGCCTCCCTCTCTCTCTTTCTCTCGACC
>NC_091557.1:42600865-42608365 GCF_042767895.1 Penaeus vannamei
ACTCCTTCTTCTCTCTCCCTCCCTTCCTCTCTCTCCTTCTCCTTCCACCCTCCCTCCCTCTTCCTCCTTCCTTCCTCCCGGCTCCTTCCCTTCCCTCCTACCTCCTTCCTTCCTTCTCTCCCTCCCTCCTTCCTTCCCTCCCTACCTCCCTCCTTCCTTCCCACCCTCCCTCCCTCCCTCCCTCCTTCCCTCCCAACCACCTTTTTAAATTCTTTTTTCCCTTTCTTTTTCTTTCTTTTACCTCTTTCGGCGCAGTCTTCTGGTGGTGATCCTCAGCCCGGCACTCGGCGCGAGGAGCAGGTCGTCCTTGTACCACAGCACTTCCGGCGAGGGCGTCCCCTTCACCGTGCACTCGAGGGTGAGGTTGTGATCTCGTACCACGGAGTCGTCTCTGAGGCCGGTCGCCGAAGGGGGTTGCGCTGGAAGACAAGAGGGAGGAGGGGGGTCAGTACTTGTTGGATGGGGGTTGGGGGTTGGGGGGTCTATTGGATGGGGGTTGGGGTGGGTTTATTGGATGGGGGTTGGGGGTAGGTTTATTGATGGGGAGGTTGGGGTGGTTGTAGTGGTTGGGGTGGGTGTGAAGGTTGGTGGGGGTGGGGGAAGGGTTGGGGGGAGGGTTGGGGTCTATTGGGTGGGGGAGGGGTTGGATGGGGAGGGGTGGGGGTCTATTGGATGGGGGGGGTCTATTGGATTGGGGAAGGGATGGGGGAAGGGTTGGGAGAAGGTTGGGGTGGGGTGGGGGTTGAGGGTCTATTGATGGGGGAGGGGTTGGGGTGGATGTTGGAGGTCCTATTGGATGGGGGAAGGGTTGGGGGAGGGGTTGGGGTGGGCTGGGGTGGGGGTCTATTGATGGGGGAAGGGATGGGGGAAGGGGTTGGGGGAAAAGGTTGGGGTGGAACAGGAGGGGGTTGGGGTGGGGTGGGGGTTGAGGGTCTATTGGATGGGGGAGGGGGTTGGGGGAGGGGTTGGGGTGGGCAGCTGGAGGGTCTGCTGATGGGGAGGGCGGAGGGGCTGGGGTGGATGTTGGAGGTCTACGGATGGGGGAAGGGTTGGGGGAGGGGTTGGGGTGGGCTGGGGGTGGGGTCTATTGGATGGGGGAAGGCTGGGGAGGAGGTTGGGGTGTGGGCTGGGGTGGGGGGTCTATTGGATGGGGGAAGGGTTGGGGGAGGGGAAGGGATGGGGTTTAGTATTTATTGGATGGGGGAAGGGTTGGGGGGACGGCCAAAGAGGGTGGGTGCTGGGGAGAGGAAGGGGGTGGGAGTTGGGATGGGGTGGGGTGGGGGGTTTAGTATCTATTGGATAGGGGAGGGGCTTAAGGGAAGGGAAGGGAAGGCTTGGGGTGGGGGTTTGAAGTTCAGTAGCTGTTGGATGTGGGGCGAGAGGCTGGGGAGGGTGGAGTGGTGTTGGGGAGGGGTGGGGTGGAGTGGGGGTCTAGTATCTATTGGATGGGGGTTTGGGTGGTGGGGGAGGAGGGGAAGGGTTATCTGCAATGGGAGTTCACGTTTAGTGTGTCTCTTGGAAAAAAAGAAAAAAAAATGTATGTAAAATGGATTCAAAAAATAAATAATAACCTTCAGTCATTCATTCATTCATTCACATATTCTCTCTCTCTCTCTCTCTCTCTCTCTCTCTCTCTCTCTCTCTCTCTCTCTCATTCCGTAAGGTTTCTCTGATCAGAAAATCGTCAGCTGTAATACTCAAGAACAAAACGAAAGATAAATGGTAAACACCTGTTAATGGCACCCCCCCTCCCCCCCTCCCCCGCCCGGCACCCTCAGCCAACCGCCCTTGTTGACCCTGCGTGACCTCCCCTCACCTCCGCCACCTGTGACGTCATCATTAAACGTGGGGTATGGACACTCTTGCAGGCACGCTAGGGTCGAGGTCAAGACTTTTATCGCGCAATAAGTGTCACGGAATCATGCTATGACGTCACTCTGACCTCACAAGTGACATCATCGCTCGCAGGTGTGGGTGTCTTATCTTCTGTCAGCCGGGACGCCCACCTCGCTCTCTCTCCCCACCTTGTTTGTCTTACCCGAAGCTTCGTTTGTTTTCTTTAATTATCGCGGAGGTGTACGGCGGAGCGAACGCCCCTAGACTGAGTCATTTGTGGGAATGCAAACGCAGCGCCATCTTTGTTTAGGCTCGTGGTCCTCGGGCGCGTTCTGTCTAGGCTCGTCGCCCTCAAATGGAAGCCGAACAGCGAATCGAATCTCCTCCAAGGCGTCAGCACACAGACTCATAAAGCGTTCGAATCTCTCCTTCAAGTATCCTCCCGCCCATCTGCCGAGTTATAGACCCGTGGGCGTGTGATACACTGCAATCAACCTCATATTTTGGGTCATATGCCACCTCCTTATCTGACAAAACCGGCCATCCGAAGCTCCGAAAAGTTGAGGTGTGAAGGGGTGGCGCGGAGTGGGAGGGGGAGGGGGCCGCGTGGCGGGCGTGGGCGGGCGGGTGGAAGGGCGGGAGGGTGGAGCGGAGGTGTGGGCGGCGATGTGTGGGTTCTGGCGGGCTGGGATGATGGAGCTGGCGTGAGGGGGAACTGCGCTGGAGGTAAGGCACAAAGGCCCGAGTGAGCCATAACAGAAACGGGGAATAAATTCTCTCTCAAACTATGCAAGCCGCCTTCCACGCGGAGAAAGACACGTTGCTTCGCCGAACGAGAATAAATACCTCCGGAAGCCCGAGTGACGGAGGGAGAACCACGGTGACGTTGAGCCGCACTTGTGACGACGTGGCCCGCGGTTCGGCGACGAGTGACGGAATGGCCCGTGGCTCGCCGGGTGGACAGCCTCGGGGCCACGAACGTCTGGGAGGAAGGGCATGACGTGAACGGCGTCTGGAGATCGAGGGGGCCGCCATCAGGAGCAGGGACACGACGTGCGCGGAAACACCGGCATCATCTCGTGCGTTCGAAGGTCGCTCTCCTGCCGGTCCTTGTCCAAACTCCGGGGAGATTGACGTCCTCCGCCTCCAAGGGGACGAGTGCGGGGCGACGCGGAGAGGCAGGGCGGCGTGACAGATGAAGCCGCGAGAAGCAATCCGTCTTGGGGATCAGGCAGGAGCTGCGGGGATGAGGCGATAAGGCAAGGGGCAATTGGGGACGATATTCATAAGTGAAGAGATTTACGGGCGCGGGATGCAGCCAAAACGTGACAGCGAGGGGAGCAGGTGCGTCGAGTCCAAACCAGACAGTGACATTAAAAGTGTAATCGGAGAGGCTATTGACGTGAGCCTCGAGTCGGGACAATGAGAGGAGCGGGGACGAAAAGCGGCCGCGGAGGACGAGAGGAAAAGAGAAACGAAAGAGGAAAGGAGGCGGAGAGGCGGCGGGAAACAAAGAAGAGGATCGGGCGGGATCGAATGGGATTTGGGAAGGGGGGTCGATGGGTACGGACTGGCGGGGGGTGGTTGTGGGGGGCACAAGGAGACATTTCGAGAATGGGTCGCATGCGGGCGGCGGGGCAGGGAGCGGGGGAAGCAGGGGGCGTGAAAGGCGTGCGGCGAGGGCGGGGGCGCAGTGAGCATGGCGCGTGTCCTGCACATGCAAAGTGTGCACGACAGAGGCATGTGCGAAGAATATCAGAGTCTCATCCGCGCAAGAATAGTAACCGTCGGTCACCCAGCGCGAGTAGAGGTAGCCACGATACGATATAAATGGAGGCATTGGCAATGCAGGCAGGTATGGATGAGGTACGTTAGGCGGCGGGCGAGGCGGGGGGTCGAGGCAGGGAGGGGGGAGGGGGGGCGCGATCATTTGGCGTAGACCGCGGGTGCTGCCTTTCATATTTCTCCGTGATTTATCCCCCGTGGCTGGGCGAGCGACGGTGCCAGGCCGCCCGAGGACCCGTGCCAAGCGAGGCTACTTCATGACCACCTGATCTCTTACCTTCTCGAAGCCTTCGCGACCCGGCCACGACGGAGAGAGCGAATTCCCCGCCGCCCCCCCCTACCACCACCACCCTGCCACCCCCTCCTCCCCCACCCCGACCCGGCGAGAAAGATTTTGCTCAAGAAACTGGAAGAGAAAAATCGAGAGCGAAGGGGCAGTGAGGGTGTCTCGCCGCCGAGGCTGCCAGACATATACTTGTTGGCACCGAGACTGATGTATAAGGTGAGGTGGGTGCCATGGGTGCCATCTCCTCCTCCCTCCCTCCCCCTCCCCCCCGACACACTCACGAACGCCCACATAAACTCACGACCAAGGACAGAAAGGCTAAAGTTGAGTATGATGAGAGAGAGAGGAGAGGAGGCAAGCGTATAGCGAATAGAGGCAAACGCAAGCATCCCAAACACACGATGGACGTAAAGAAGGAGGAAGCGAGAAAGCCCGATAAAAATAGAGAGAGGAGAGATGTGCAAATAACATCAATATCGTAAAATTTATGAGGGAACGTCCGCATAATACTGAAGATCGTCTTGCTCTTAATGATCTCATAAAAGTGATAACAAACAGTAAGAACATAATTACAGCCGATAAGAAACCCTGCGCAATTAGGGTGCAAATGACCTTGATGTTGTGAATTCGCATTACACGAAAAAAGGGTAAGCAAAACCGTGCAAATCTACGGGTATTCCCTGCCATGTTTCACTAAGCTACACTTCCTAGGCCAAATAAATTGAAGTTAGGCCTATATAACGACTATTATATCAACGTGATTAAAAAATCAAGTTACATTTTAAAGTTCGCAATGCTATAAAACTTTATGATCGTGTTAAAAATACATCAATATTCATCAACGCCTATTTAGTTAGTCGGGGAGGGGAATTTTTTTTTTTTTTAAATTTCTAAACACTTTTTCCTTCCGGTTTTCTATATAAGCGATAAACCACACATGGAATAGTTTACTCTCATAAACCAAAACACTGAAAACAAACGCAGATAATGTGTTTTTTCTCTCTCTTTTGACAACTATGTTAAAAAAAAAACACGTGTTGATGCATACATTGCATGCATCTTTCAGCACGAAAATAGTTCTAGGACATCACTAGATATACCACCGCTACATACCAGGAAATGCATATTTTCCAATATGTGAAATAAAATGGGGGAGAAGTCACATAAATACACACACACACATAAACACATACACACACAATCAAACAAACACACACACACACACAAATACACACATTAACAAAGAAAAACACGAACACAAACAAACAAGCACACACACACACACCGCTAGTCACAGACAACTGCATCCAGGTACAAATAAAACACGAGACGCTTTCACGCACTTACATAAGACCTTGGAATGTTCAAGTGAACTTACGCCCCGGGATTATGAGTGGCCGATGTCTTAAATTATGGCCGTGCCGATGCTTGAGGTGGCCAGGTGTGGAGGGGACGGACAGAGCACACCTATCACCTACGCACCGCATTTAGCCCCCTTAGCCCGCTGGTGCTACGGAGGCTGCCTACTCCCCCTTCCCCTCGCTCTCCCTCGGAGCCACTTCCCTCCCCTTAGGTCTCGAACAGTCACTTCCCGCCTTCCCCTTCCCTCCACTTACACCTCTAACATTCACTTCCCTCCCCTTAGGTCTCGAACAGTCACTTCCCGCCTTCCCCTTCCCTCCACTTACACCTCTAACATTCACTTCCCTCCCCTTAGGTCTCGAACAGTCACTTCCCGCCTTCCCCTTCCCTCCCCTTGCACCTCTAACATTCACTTCCCTCCCCTTAGGTCTCGAACATTCACTTCCCGCCTTCCCCTTCCCTCCCCTTGCACCTCTAACATTCACTTCCCTCCCCTTAGGTCTCGAACAATCACTTCCCTCCCCTTAAACCTCTAACATTCACAATTTCCTCCCTCCCCTCCTCCTCCTTACGCTCGAACAGCACCTTTCCCTCTTTCCCTTCTCACTTTCGCGTCATACCCTCCCCCCTCCCTCCTCTCTCTTTCTCTCTTTACGCCTCTAACCCCCTCCCCCTCTCTCTTCCCCTTCTCCCGTTTGCCTCCTAACCCCCTCTCCCTTACTTCACTCCCTTTTCCCTTCACACCCCGTAGGCCGATATACCCCCTGCCTTGCAGGCTCCACTCTACTCCTTCACCCTCTCCTCCTCCATTCTCTATCCTCCTATTCCCTCTTCCATTTGCTTCGTGCCCCCATTTCTTCTCCCTTTGCTTCCATACGTGCTCTTTCTCTTTGGCTGTGTACTCCGTTCACCCTCCCCCCTCGCCCTCGTAAACCTTGTGCCCCTCTCCCTCCGCCTTCTCTCTTATTTACATCCTTTTCCTCCCTCTCCACCCTTTGTTCCCCACTCCTTGCCGCCGTCCCCTCCCTCTGCCTCTCCCCTTTCCTCGTCCCTTCCCCATCCCTACCACAGTTCTCCCTTCCTGTCCCTTCCTCCCTTTACTCTCCCTCCTTGTCCCCTTCCCCTCCCTTTTGTACTCTCCCTCCTCGTCCCTTCCCCTCCCTTTACTCTCCCTCCTCGTCTCTTCCCCTCCCTTTACTCTCCTTCCTCGTCCCTCTCTTCCCCTTTCCTCATTACTCTCCCTCATCACATCCCTTCCCCTTCCTCCAACTTCTCCCTTCCCCTTCCTCTTACTCTCCCTCCTCGTCACTTCCCCTTTCCTTGCTCTTTACTCCCCTCCTCGTCCCTTCCCCTCTTCTTTATATCTCCCTCCTCGCTGTCCCTTCCACACTCTCCTTAGCTCTCCCTCCTCGTCCCTTCCCCTCCCAGCACTCTTACTCTTCCTCTCGTCCCTTCCCCTCCCTTTACTCTCCCTCCTCGTCTCTTCCCCTCCCTTTACTCTCCTTCCTCGTCCTTCCCCTTCCTTTACTCTCCCTCCTCGTCCCTTCCCCTCCCTTTACTCTCCTTCCCCGCCCTTCCCCTCCCTCTTAAGCCGCAACTTTTCCCTTCTCCTCGACGCAACAGCTTCCGAAACGCTTCAATGAGCCACTGACTAGTAATGACGATATTTGATGGAAATAACCCTTGAAAAGCGGATCCTGTGAGCACTGTTATTGCGAGTGGAATCACGTGATTTGTGACGCAATGTGAGCACTGTTATTGCGACTGGAATCACGTGATTTGTGACGCAATGTGAGCACTGTTATTGCGAGTGGAATCACGTGATCTGTGACGTAATCATGCGCGTTCGAATTCACGTGACTTCTCTCAATTCTCAATCTCAAACACGTTTAGGTTTGAAACGACAATGTAAATGTTTTCTGCAAATCGATTTTCGGATGTCCAGACCATAGAAAAAAAAATGGGGGGAAAAACCCGAGTCACTCTAAATAAACACCGATGTACCTAACTTTGACGTAAAAATGTTTATTTAGAAAACACGAACTCATCTGGCGAGAGAACCCCGCGTCTGAAAGGGTGACGAGGAGGGCGGCCGCGTAACGGGCAACCTTCTCCAGCGCTCTTACACTTCCTTACAAAAAAAAAGAAAGAAAGAGAAAAAAAAAGTTCGACGAACCTGTCAAAAAAAAAAAAAAAAAAAAAAAAAAAAAAAAAAAACACGTAAACTCTCT